>NW_017727811.1:200946-213072 GCF_001865875.1 Lupinus angustifolius | reverse complement strand
ACTCTCTGGTTACTAACAGAAAAGGACCCAATATAATTTGGATACCTGAAACCAGCAAGTGATCTATTTTGTAAGTATGTCTATGAACACATGGGCAACATTGGCATCTTGACAGCGGGTGTTCGAGACATATGACACGAGATAGGTCAAAATTATTAGACCTATCATTGAAGGAAAAAGGTTTCGTCACATACGGAGATAACAACAAAGGAAAGATCTTAGATACCGGAAAAATTGGCAACTCAACTCATGTTGTAATCGAAAACGTTCTATACGTCGAAGGTCTGGAACATAATCTTTTGAGTAGTAGCCAACTCTGCAACAAAGGTAATCGTGTGTCATTTGATTCTGAATGATGTATAATCTATGACGTTTTATCTAATAATGTAAAGTTTGTCGGCTATCGTGTTAATAACATATATATGGTTGACCTGGAGGATGTCATTTCCCTTTTATCAAAATATTTTATTTCAAAAGAAGATGACATATGGCTTTGGCATAGACGGGTCGCTCATGTTCATGTGAAGCATCTAGAAAAATTATCTCAAAATAATTTGGTTATTGGTCTGCCCAAACTTGATTTTAAAACTCAAGATTCTTGTGACATATGTCAAAAATGTAAACAAGTTAAGAATTCCTTTGGTAAAAAGAATGCGATATCCACTACTAGACCTTTGGAGCTTCTCCATATGGACTTGTTTGGACCATCACAAAACATGAGTTTTGGTGGAAGTTTTTACGCTTTGGTAATTGTTGACGATTTTTCTAGATTCACATGGACCCTATTTTTGGCATCTAAGAGCGATGCATATAAATCTTTTAAATGTCTAGCCAAACAAATTTAAAACCAGTCTAACCTTAAAATTGTTTACATACGATCCGACCATGTCGGAGAATTTGAAAATCATAAGTTTAATAAGTTTTGTAATAAGCATGGCATCATGCATCAGTTCTCGGCTCCCCGTACCCCTCAACAAAATGGAGTTGTTGAGAAGAAAAATCGAGTCCTTAACTCGCAAGGACCATGCTAAATGATAGCAAGGCTCCTAAATATATATGGGCTGATGCAGTACACACTATCTGTTATGTAATGAATCGAATACTTCTTAGACCTACTTTTTCAAAACTCCATATGAAATTTTAAAAGGTCGAAAACCTAATATTGCTCATCTTCATGCATTCGGGTGCAAATGTTTTATTTTGAATAATGGAAAAAGAATTTTGGGAAAGTTTGACTCGAAGGTTGATGATGGCATATTCCTAGGGTATTCATTACATAGTAAGGTTTTTCGTGTGTTTAATAAGTATTCCATGCAACTAGAAGAGTCTATTCATGTTCATTTTGACGAATCTTCTCCAATAGAGAAGAGAAAGGTCTTTTTTTATGATGTTTCAGGTGCGCTAGAAGAAGCTTATTCAAGGGACATAAACCAAATCCAAGAAGAAGAAGCAGAACAAATAGCTCAAGATTAGCACCAGGACATGCCAATTGCATGGAAGACCAAAAAGGATCATCCACTTGACAAGGTGATATGTGACATATCTACGGGGGTGGTAACCCGTAGTTCTTTACATTATTTCTATAATTTCATTGCATTTGTGTCTCAAATAGAGCCAAAGACCATCGATGAAGCCATCGAGGATGTACACTGGGGTACAGCTATGCAAGAGGAGCTAAACCAGTTTGAGCATAATAATGTTTGGGACTTGGTCCCTAAACCAAAAGAACATCCAGTGATTGGTACGAGATGGGTCTTTCGTAACAAGCTAGATGAATCTGGCTTGATCATTAGAAATAAGGCTCGCTTAGTGACCAAAGGCTACAACCAGGAGGAGGGCATCGACTATGATGAGACCTACGCTCCTGTAGTCAGACTTGAGGCCATTAGGATGCTCTTATCCTTCGCATCTATCATGGATTTTAAGCTCATCCAAATGGATGTTAAGAGTGCATTTTTTAAATGGCTATATTCTAGAGGAGGTGTACGTATACCAACCACCAGGGTTTGAAAACTTCAAATACCTGAACCATGTTTCTAAACTCAAGAAGGCCCTTTATGGCCAGAAACATGCTCCCAGAGCCTGGTACAATAGATTGAGTTCGTTCCTATTAGAAAAAGGGTTTGAAAGAGGTTTGGTCGACACCACTCTCTTTATCCATAGATTAGATAATCATGTTTTACTTGTTCAAATATATGTTGATGATATAATCTTCGGATCTATTAATGACATCCTTTGTAAGGAATTTTATGAGATGATGCAGGGCGAGTTCGAGATGTCGATGATGGGTGAGCTGACCTTCTTCCTTGGGCTTTAGATTAAAGAAATGGAAAGTGGCATCTTCACTCATCAATCGAAATATTGCAAGGAATTACTAAAGAAAATTGATATAGAGCCATGTAAAGAAGCATCTACTCCTATGGCATCCTCATGCTATCTAGATAAAGATGAAAAGGGAAAACCTATCGAGGTAACCAAATATCATGGGATTATCGGTTCTTTATTATATTTGACTGCAAGCCGCCCCGATATTATGTTTAGTATTTGTATGTGTGCTAGATTTCAGGCTTTGCCTAAAGATTCACATTATACTGTTGTTAAACGCATCATGAGATAATTAAAAGGAACAATAAATATGGGATTATGGTATCCTAGGGATGCATCATTATCCTTGGTAGGTTACTCAGATTTCGACTTCGCTGGGTGTAAGTTGGATCGAAAGATCAGTAGTGGGACTTATCATTTATTAGGCAGTTCCTTAGTGGCATAGCACAGCAAAAAGCAAGCATGTGTTGCTTTGTCCACTGCAGAAGCGGAATACATTTCCGCTGGTGAGTGTTGCACTCAAATCCTTTGGGTGAAGCAGCAACTTAAGGAATTTGGGCTTAAACTAGAAAAGGTATCCATTAAGTGTGATAATACGAGTGCCATCAACCTTTTGAAGAATCCTGTTTTGCATTCGAGAACCAAGCATATAGAGATTAGGCATCATTTTTTACGTGATCGTGTTCAAAAAGGTGATTGTGTGCTAGAATTCGTAGAAACCTCTAAGAAATTTGCGGATATTTTCACCAACCCGCTCTCACGAGATACCTTCTATGTTCTTCGAAGAGAACTAGGAATCCTTGATGAAAAATATCTTGATTGAGTTTATGTTATTGCCTTGCATGATTATTTGTCTTGTATGCTCCAAAATGAAAATATGTTGAATGTTAGTTATTCCTTATATGATCCATGATTCTATAGATAAGCTTTGTGTATATATGTGACCGCTCAATATTGCATTCTATGAGTTAGAAATATTTGCATGCTTTTAAACATCCAAAACGCTCTTGATTCTGTATCTGATGCTATTTAATCGATTAAGTCCTCATGTTAATCAATTACCTGGGTGTATTTTTTTTAAACCTATTATTTTTTAACTAGGTTAATCGATTAACGGCACTAGTTAAATAGAAACAGAAGTGTTTCTGAGCATTTTTCAAAACCTCCCTCATGCCTTTTTCTCTCAAATATCAGAGGAACAAGTTCAATATCAATCCTAAACTTTAACCTAGCCTAAAACCGAATACTTCAACCCCATTCCACTCTATAAACCTTCTTCTCCATCATTGATTTCCAAGAAATCCGTTTACCCCTAATTCCAAACCCTAAGATAGGTTTTCCGTGATTCCTTCCTTCAACCTCCAAGTCCACCACGTGCAAAAAGGATTAAGACAATCGCTCAATGTCCACCACGTGCTCCAAAAGTCGTATCTTCAAATCAACAAGTAAGGCAAGACCGTGGAGACCCATATTATTCTTTGATTTTGAAAGAGACTCTGTTGCTCAAGTTTCAGGGAAGAAAACCTACATACATAAGGTATGCCAAGTTAACTTGGTTAGCGGAACAAAACTTCGAATTTTCACATGAAATGCAAGCACAAGGGGTTGTCCCCTTTTTGAAATTGAAAGGTAACATTTACCCTGCTCTAGTTAGGGAATACTATGCTAATTTTAGATACAAGGATGGGAAGTACTGGTCTATGATAACTGGAAAATTATTTGAGCTGAATGATGACATATTCCAGAATGTGGGTGGATTATCGAGAAATGGAGCTAGTTTAGGAAATTGTGACTGGGTTAACAACTCTTTTGATGTTGTTGGTGTGTATAAGTCGTGTTTCAGGATACCTCAATTATATGTTCAAGGTGAATTGACAAAAGTTGGGTCATTATCCGTAGAGAATAGGCTCATGCACTATCTGATTGCTTACATATTGATTCAAAGGAACAAATATCATGCACAACCAACCATGAATGATTTGAGGTTCATGTGTGCGGTCAAGGAAAATGTGATGATTAATTGGCCTGAAGAGATCCTGAGGATCATGTATAGTGTCTCTACATCGCAATCGAAGTTGCTTCCCTACAATATTTTCATCTCACGCATTATTGACTATTTGCATATTGATGTTTCTCATACTATTATTATGGAATGTTATGATAAAGATCATTTGATTGGTGAAAGTTTGATTCACAAGATGAGCATCTACAAGTATGGCAACACTTGGCAATACCAAGAGGATTTCAACACTGTGAACCTCGACCCATCTAGTGAGGATGATCAAGATAAAAAACATGAGCCAAATGCTACTACTCAGGGGGAGTCTTCTGGAAATACAACACAAGAACCAGCCTTTGGACAAACTCACTTGGATGCTATGGAACAGCGTCTTAACAATAGGATGGATCTTCATTTTCAGTCTTTGAAGGACACATACCATACGGATTTAGAGAACTTTGAGGAGCGTCAGATTGCCTACATAGATAATCATTATCAATCCTTAAGGAACTTCGTTCAGACAACTACTGATTCACGAAGCAAGAGGTTGTGTGCCGAGTTCAACAAGTTGAGCACCCTCATCAAGGATGGTGGTGGCACGATCATTCCTGATGATAAAAACGCTCCTTCTCATCCCTAGTTAGGAGACCTTAGATCCTTAGGTTTATCCTTCCTAGTTTATGGATTATGTTGATCCTTGTTTTCCTATTGAGAACTTCATTTTATATTTTTGCTTTTGCATTTGGATTGTAATAGCTAAACTACTTATCTTCTACTAAACTTGCGTTGGTATTATGCTTAATCATTGCTTATTTTTTCAATTGAAGGTAATGCTTTACTGTTTTCAAATTGTCTTTCTCATGCTAAATGGTTAATTATGTCGTAAATAGTATGGATTTATGTTTAATGGATCTTGATCATGTTTGGTGATGTACCCCTATTGATTGATTAAGCCTGATGTTTACTGCTCAATTATATCACTTCTTAATCATTCCATGCTTAACTTAAATTAACATAGCCTTTCATGCCATTAAATCAGTTTTATTGTTGTTTACTGTCAATTTAATCAACTATGCACTGGTTTTAATCGAGTAAATCATATAAAAATGAGCATTTGTACAATTTTCTTACAGTTGGTTGATTAATTAAACGCCCAAAATGAATTGATTAATTACAGTCTGTCATAATCATAATAACTCTTCCAACTTTTGACTAGAATTGAATATTTGTATCTTTTTTATAATGTCAAAAGGGGGAGAAAGGTTGCTTGTTGTGTTTGATGTTATTTGCAGGTTGCAGGTTGTATAATAGCTTTCGTAGTAATCATTGCTTACCTAAGGGGAGAGCAAGCGCTTCAACTTTGAATTCACAACCGCTATATAAATGTACAACATCGTCAAGCTATTTCATCAAATTTAATGTGGTATTTGATGTGGTGTTTGTCATCATCAAAAAGGGGGAGATTGAAAGTGCAAAGTGTCAAGGATTGCACTAGCAATGTTTTGCCTATGTTTTGATGAAGACAATGAGTTAGTTAAAGCTTGAAGATGTCTCAACAATCAACATGCCTTGAACTCATTAGTCATATCTAGACTAGGTTATATCAATAGAAGTTATATTTCTAAGTAGTCTAGGATGTATGCCTTAGTTAGTGAGTATGGGTTAGATAAACCTAGATACAAGTCTCACAAACCATTAATATTGATATATCATATTCATGAGGCATATCACCTACTTTATTGTATGTTCATGTATTAATCATACATGTTATATGTGCATATTTGGCATAACATAATTGTTAAAACATGTATAGGAGTCAAGCATAACATATAAGGAGTTTATCATTTAATCACGTTTTGATATATGTTGGTTATTCGATTAATATAGTGACTTAATCGATTAACATGTTTGTTTTCTGTTTTAACTGCGCAACTGAAAGTAACGGTTTGAAGGGTCAAATCTGTTTGTATAAGTTCTGGCAAATTTCCGAAACGTGTAGCATTGCATATTATTGTTTAGGAACCATTAGAGAGCATATTTTCGTGATTTACTGCATTATAGGCAGAAGAGAGATGCATGTGTGAGAAATAGAGATTAACAGCTTAGTTGATATTGTTCGTGATGTATTGCATGTTGTTTTCGTGTGCTTAATCTCATTCATTCTTTCTTGCATGTTTGTGCATTCTTTTTAGAGATCTTAGAGAAAGATTTTGCGTTATATGTTTTGAATTAACTCACATACATTCATGATGGCTTGTGTTACTTGAGTGTGGGTTAGTCTTTGAGTTATCATTGTTGTAATTTGAGCATTTTAGTGCTTAGTAAAACTCTATTTTTGTATACTATTTTTGTACTTTGGGTTTTATCCTTTGGTGTCTTACTACCATTGAGATTGAGTGAATCTTCACCAAGGCTTGGAGGTCTTGAATTTAGAGCGAGGATCTTGGTTGGGGATGGATCGCGAGAAAGGTTTTCTCAGGCGATAGGGATAGTCAAACCAAGGTTAGAGGTTCTTGGAATTCAAGAAAGAAGCATCTAGAGTGTTGTAATTGAGTTGGTGTATGTGACAATACAAAGTGTTCAATATAGTGAAGAGAAATCTTCCAAGATGAGAAGGGGAGGCCTGGATGTAGTTTGCAAGTGGACCCACAAACGAGCCAGGATAAAAATCTATTTGTGCATGTTATTCTCTCTCAATCTCTTTTATAATTCAAACTATTTTAATTTGTGTTTGAAGCTGATATTTTGAATACTGATACTTTGCTATATCCTTGTTAATTGTGCATAAAAATATATGCTGCATCTCTGCTTGTTTTTTGGTAAATAACTGTGCAATTAGCCAATCTGGTAATTTTGTTTTTGTTTCGTGTTAATATTAAGCCCGCTAGTTAATCGATTACCTGGGCTGTTTTCCAGAACTGGGTTTTGGTGCGAGAAGCGATAATTGATAACCGCTACACATATTCAACCCCTTCTAGGTGTGTCTAGACTACTGATACCTAATAATTGAGAATTATCTTGGCTTTCCTACTTTACAAGGGAGGGCTCGCTAGGAGCACTTTAACTTTATTATTGAAAATATGCAAACAAGATCCGCTTCTTGGAAGCTTCATCTCCTCAAAAAACTTGGATGTGTCACTCTAGAAAAATTGGTTCTTTCTTCTATCCCAATTTCTTACATGCAAATATATAGTGGTGTGTATTTGGTTGGTTGGAAAAAATAACACAGAGGAAAGTCAATGGTTGTTTGGGTATCAATATAGCAAAACATTACAACATGTAAACTTGTATGGAGCCTTATCCATAATTAGAAGAAGTTTTAGGTATGCACGCTTTCAACAAAGCACAATGGAAATGTGAATAATTTTAGTGGCAAAATTACGTATGGTTCTCAAACTTAGAATGCCATTCATAAAGTTGGGGTTATCCTTAGAGATGGCTACAAGTTGATCATTGGGGAAGGAAATCTCTCCTTTTGGTTTGACTCATGGATGGATCTAGTTCCTATTGGCGCTTTGGTTAACTATGTTAACATTTATGATATCAAACTTCAAGTCAAAGATGTTTTTGTTAACAATACTTGGAATTTCAATATTGTTGTAACTAAAATTCCTCCAAAAGTCAAGACTAGCATCATTGGCCAACAAATTCATCTTCACCCGGATGGCCATGACCCCCATGTTTGGGAGAACAACTTCAATGAGGAGTACCTGCAAAGGATGGTTACAGGTGATTGCAACGAAACTAGAGCATAGAAGGTGACCATGGAGATTGGTAATGGATTTTGAATATTAAAGCCCCCGAAAAAATCAAGTTTTTCATTTGGCAAATATGCCATAACTCCATCCAAACCATTGTGCTTAGATTGTCTCATGGCATAATTGTTCAACCAACTTGTCAGAGATGCAAGAACAAAACGAAATAATACTTGATTGTCTTTGGGACTGCCCTGATTCAATGGCACTTTGGAAGATAATGGGGTTCAACTTAGATGATTTTTTCGAAGTCATAATCCCGAGTGAGTGGGTCAAGATCTACGCCAAAGGCACTAATAAAAAAATTTGGCAACTTTGTGGTGGACTTGGCCTAATCGCAATTTCTATTGCATGGAAAATGGCAAAAAAGATATGAGGTACCTAACAAATGCTATTTACATAAGCATTATATATTAGGTTGTTTATATCACCCAAAATAATAATCCAACTACTCAACGCTGGATACAACGGATTAAACCGTGTAGTGACTTCATTGTTCTGAATGCGGATGGGAGTTCCTTGGGAAACCAAGGGAAGGCAGACCATGGTGACCTCCTTCGCAACAGTGATGAGAATTGGATTGCAAGTTTTAATAGATCAGCTGGTATTGCTTGTAATCTATATGTGAGCTCATGGTATTGTGGCACGAGCTTCATTTGACTTAGGAGTTGGGCTACAGAAATTTTAATTGCTACAACAACTCACTTGATGTTATCTCTGTGGTTCATTATCATCTACCTAATTACCATCACTACGCAACAATTGCGCTAGGCATCCATGATTTAATGAACAAGATGTTAGATATTTTTTTTATATTTTATTGAGTTTATGTGTTGTGTTAGTGGTTAAGTGATTAGTTTAACAAGTTACCTCCACTTTATGGGAAGTTATTATGTGCAATCTTAAAACTGATTGTAATATCTCTTTATTTGTCTATTTTAAGACTGTGATTTGGTGCAATGAAATACATCAGTTCACATTCTTCTCCAATTAATATTGGTATCGAGGGCTAGAGAAAGTGAGGAAATAATTAAATCATGTGGCATTCTTTTCATTGCAGACACTAGCCTTAAAATTATCATGTGCATTACTTTCTACTTTACATAAGTAAAGCATTCAACAGTGGAGAACTAATACAAATTCAACACAGCCTGGAGCAAGCATTAAACATTTCAACACAAATATATTTATGAGAAGAACTGCAGAAGCAGTAGCAGAAACCGAACTTCCTCATTTGTTTTCCAGTAATAGAAACAAAACTGCATCATGTTGAGACAATGTCTACTGATAATTTTGTGTAACCAGCCATTCCACGTTTTGATGGTCACTATGAGTACTGGAGCAGGTTGATGGAAAATCTCTTAAGGTCCAAGAAGTATTGGCAAGTGGTTGAAGATGGTGTTGCAACACCACAAGAAGGCAGAGAACTTACTACTGCACAAAACAGTGAGCATGATGCAATGAAGTTGAAATACTTGAGAGCCAAAAATTTCTTGTTTCAAGCCATTGATCACTCTATCCTGGAAACCATTCTTTGGAAAGAAACTTCCAAGGATATTTGGGATTCAATAATGAAGAAATATCAAGGCTCCTCTAGAGTCAAATATGCTCAACTTCAAGCCTTAAGAAGGGACTTTGAAACTTTGCAAAGGAAGGAAAGTGAGTCAGTTACTAATTATTGTTCAAGAGTCATGGGAATTGCAAACAACATGTTCAAGAGTCAATGGATTGAAGACTCTTCAGCAGAAAAACATGGTGGCAGGTCTTCCACAAATAGTCAATCCATCTCAAATTTGTGAAGAATGTGTTGTTGGCAAACAACACCATTCATCGTTCCCACAAGGAAAATCATGGAAAGCAAAACAAGTTTTGAAGCTGATTGATTCTGATATTTGTTGGCCGATTAATCCTACTTCAAATAGTGGTAAGCACTACTTCATTACATTCATTGATGATTATAGTCGAAAAACTTGGGTTTATTTCCTGTAGGAAAATTTTGAGGCTCTATCAGTTTTCAAACACTACAAAACACTTGTTGAAAAAGGAAGTGGATATACAATCAAGGTTCTTCGCAGTGATCATGGTGGTGAATACAACTCACAAGAATTTGTATATTTTTGTGACACACATGGAATCAAGAGGCAACTTACAACAACTTACACACCACAACAGAATGGCATTGCACAAAGGAAGAATTGAACAATCTTGAACATGGTTCGATACATTTTGAAGATGAGTTGAGAGCTAAGAAACTTTTGGCTAGAAGTTGTAAATTGGAGCATTCATTTGCTGGATAGAAGTCTCACCTTTGTTGTGAAGAACATGACACCTAAAGAAGCATGCAATGGACAAAAGCCAAGTGTTGAGCATTTCAGAATTTTTTATTACATAGCTTATGCCCATGTTCCAGACCATAAAAAGAAGAAGCTTGATGATAATGGTGAAAAGTGTGTATTCCTTGGTGTTATTGAAGCCTCCAAAGCATATAAGTTGTACAACTCTCTCACATAAAGATTGTGACAAGCAGAGATGTAATCTTTGATGAATAAAGAATTTGGGAGTGGAATAGGCAGCAACCTACTTTAAATACTTCAGAATTTGGATTTGAAGAAGAGGAAGAAAAGAATGGGCAACAGCCTTGTATAAATAATTCAGAAGTTGAACATGGAGGAGAAGAAATAATTGCATCACCAACAAGAGTTGAAACTTCAACAGATGCATATGTTGAACCTTATAAAAGTCGCATTCGACAAAGGTCAGCTTGGATGGAAGATTTTGAGGTAACTGAAATTAATCAAATTGATGATCTTGTTACTCATTTTGCATTATTTTCATATTGTGATCCCATAACCTTTGAGAATGTCGCCAAAGAAGCACAATGGCAAAAGGTAATGAATGAGGAAATTGAAGTCATATAAAGAAATCATACATGAGAACTTGTTGATCTTCCGGATAGGTAGAAAATTGTTGGTGTAAAATACCTTTTCAAAACTAAATGAAAATAATATGGTGAAGTTGACAAGTATAAAGCAAGATTGAGGCAAAAGGATATAAGCAAGAATATGGTGTGAACTATAAAGCGGTGTACGCTCTACTTGCAAGACATGATACCATCATATTGGTGATTGTCATGGCAGCTCAAAACTCATGGCCTTCTTATTAGATGGATGTTAAATCGTCATTCCTTCATGGAACATTGGATGAGCAGGTATTTGTTGATCAACCCTCTAGCTATATTAAAGTTGAAAATGAACATAAAGTGTATAGATTGAAGAAGGCACTTTATGGATTAAAACAAGCTCCAAGAGCTTGGTATAGTTGAATAGAGGTATATTTTTTGAAAGAAGGATTTAAGAAATTCCCATATGAGTACACACTCTTTGTTAATGTTGAGTCTGAAGGAAAAATACTTATTGTTTGCTTATATGTTGATGACCTTATATTTACCGGTAATGATTTGGGAATGTTTGAAAAGTTCAAAAAGGCAGTGATGACTGAGTTTGAAGTGACTGATCTTGACTTGATGTATTATTTTCTTGGCATAGAAGTAGTACAATCAACTAATAGATATTTTATTTCTCAAAAGAAGTATGCCCAAGAACTCTTAAACATGTTTTAGATGTAGGATTTTGAAAGTGTGCATGTCAAGAGGAACACTTTGGAAAGCTCTCTTTATATGTCATGGTTTTGATGAGGACAACTTGTGCTTATAAGAGCTTGAAGATCATCAACAAAAATCAACATGCTTAAGTCTTTTGATTGGTACTAGGCTTAGACTAGAAACTAGTTTAAGTTGAGTCTAAGGCTTAGGTCACCTAATACATATCTCATATGCATAAATCTTTTAAATCTTTTCATCTTTGAGATATGTCATTCATAATATGTTCATGCATCACATAAATACATGTATATGTGCATTCTAGGCATAAACTAAGTGTTAAACATGTATGAATTAAGTGCATAACGTATTTGAGTTTTTGTATTTAAAAATACATATGAAAATATGCTGTTAATCGATTAAGGCATACGTTAATCGATTAACCTAAC
>NW_017727811.1:200503-200846 GCF_001865875.1 Lupinus angustifolius | reverse complement strand
TGTGTTGTCTTGATAGGAAATGGCAACCAAAGGTGACTGCAATTGTTGAATCCAAAGACTTGGACTCTATGCCTCTAGCTACATTATTTGGAAAGCTTCAAGAGCACGAAATGGAGCTGGGTCGCTTGACTATGTATGAAGATTCTGACCGGAAGAAGAAGAGCATCACATTGAAGGCCACGACCTCCAAAGTAAAAGAAGAGAAAACTGATGATGAATCTGATTCTGATCTAGATGATGAAATGATGGGTCTCCTAGTCCGAAAATTTAGCAAATTCATTAAAAGAAAAGGAGGACTCAAGAAGTTTCAAAAGAAGGAAGCGAAAGAATCAACCAGTAAAGG
>NW_017727811.1:200020-200403 GCF_001865875.1 Lupinus angustifolius | reverse complement strand
TAAGCCAACTGCAAAAAGAATTAGATGAGTTAAAACTAGAGAATGAAACATTAGATCTCATCTATTCTTGTAGCTCATGTAACTGCTCTACTAATAATTTATGTCAAAAACCTGTCTGTGAGACTTGTGAGACTTTGCAAGAAGACAATTTTAAACTAAAAGAAAAACTCACACGTCTCACAAACAGTAAACAACAATTAGACACTTTGCTCAATCAAACAAGAAATGTTGGTGATCGTACTAGACTAGGTTATACTCGATCTGCTAAAAATAAAAGACCATATAGAAAACTTGTAGCTCACACTAAAAATAAATATCATAAGCATTCTCCTACTTGTTTTTATTGTAATACATATGGTCATACTTCTCATTCATGCTATATT
>NW_017727811.1:199714-199920 GCF_001865875.1 Lupinus angustifolius | reverse complement strand
ATCGTGTATCCTTCGATTCTGATTGTTGTGTCATTCGTGATATTTTATCTAATAACGTTAAATTTGTTGGTCATCATATAAATAATATTTACATGGTTAATTTGGATGATGTCACTGCATTATTTACAAAATGCTTTATTTCTAAAGAAGATGACATCTGGATATGGCACATAAGCGTTGCACATATCCATATAAAACATCTAGAT
>NW_017727811.1:199276-199614 GCF_001865875.1 Lupinus angustifolius | reverse complement strand
TAGCAGATATTTTCACCAAGCCCCTTCCCAGGGATACTTTCTATGTTCTAAGGAGAGAACTTGGAATTCTTGATGAACAATATCTTGATTAAAATTGTTTAGTTGTTTGCATTATTGTCTTGCCTCTATGTGCCTATGTGTCTCGTGTTTAAAATGATATATGTTGAAATGCAAAAATATATCTCTTGATTGACTCTTTTTGTGATTATAAATGTCTCGATTAATCCATTCCAATGCATGCATGAGTCCCAAAAAGTTGAAACCATTTTGTTGCCTGAAAATCAATTTTTACCGTGTTTAATTGATTAAACACTTGGTGTTAATCGATTACCTGGGCA
>NW_017727811.1:198901-199176 GCF_001865875.1 Lupinus angustifolius | reverse complement strand
TCTCTGAATCAGTAACCCAACTAATCCAAGTGCACTAAGGTAGGAAAAACCTCATCCTAACCCTCTCAAACCATCAAGAAATCGCACCTTATCATCCTCATTCCACTCCGTTCCCAATTTTCCACCACATCAAACCCTAGGTTAAGTTTGCCTAAATCCTTTTCTGCTCATTCAACATCAATTCGGGTTCAACAATCACAATGGAGCAAGGTCGCACAAAAAGGGTCAAGACTACAGCTAACCGTGTACGAAGAAGGGAAACCGGTTCACCTTCC
>NW_017727811.1:181166-198801 GCF_001865875.1 Lupinus angustifolius | reverse complement strand
AGGTGTATTGTAACCACTGATACCTAACAGATTTCAATCCTATAAGTACTCCACTTGAGTGTGGCTTGAAGTTAAACAAAGATTCTAGAGAGAAAATGGTGGATAACATACTATTTAAGCAAATTGTGGGTAGTTTGATGTAGTTAACTGCTACTAGGCCTAACATAATGCATTTTTCAACCTAATTAGTAGATACATGAAAAGTCCAACTGAAATGCATCTCTTAGTTGCCAAAAGAATCCTTCGTTATCTTCAAGGAACAAAACAACTTGGGCTATTTTTCAAGAAGGGTGAAAAACCAGAATTGATTGGGTTCACTGATGGTGACTTTGCAGGGATCAAGTTGATAGGAGAATTACTTCAGGCTATGCCTTTATGCTTGGCGCATGAGTTGTCTCATGGTTATCTAAAAAGCAACCTATAGTCGCATTATCAACCAATGAAGTTGAGTTTGTTGATGCTTCAACTTGTTCTTGTCAAGCCATTTGGTTGAGGAAAATATTTGAAGAACTACATTTCAAGCAAGAGGAGACTACTACAATATATTGTGATAATACATCAGCCATCAAACTCTCCAAAAATCATGTACTTCATAGAAGAAGTAAACATATCGATGTTAATTATTATTTTTTGAGAGACCTCAACAATGATGGAACAATTGTTTTAAAGTACTAGAGAAGTGAAGATCAATTGGCATACATTTTTACCAAACCTCTTAAAGCACCTTCATTCCAAAATTTGAGAAATTTGTTGGGTGTTTGCTAGCTGTAGCAACAGAGTTAGTGAACTAAAAATAGAATTTTCAGTTTAAAAGATGGAATATTAGATATTTTTTATATTTTATTGAGTTTATGTGTTGTGTTAGTGATTGAATGAGTAATTTAGTTACCTCTACTTTAGGAAAAATTATTATGTGTAACCTTAAAGTAATTATAACCTCTTTTTATTGGCCTATTTTAAGATTGTCATTTGGTAAATACATCATTTCACATTCTTCTCTCATCAACACAAGGAGCGGTAGATTTCACTACTGGACAAGGACTCATGCCTACTATCTTTGTAAGAAAAGAATTAATTCATCATCTATCTGCAATGTAATTGATTGGATTCCTGAACACATGTTGTATGCTGATACCATTGGAACCCTCTACTGTAGACAATAATCTCTGTTTTCTTTCATACATTACCAAAAAAAGAGACCAGCCTTTTGAAAATACAATTTGATTTAAAATTCAATTAAAATATTTTTCAATCTCACTAGATATCGTTTTGAAAATCTTCCATTTCATTGTCGTATTGATTTAACAACCTACATATCTTTAACTATAAATCTATTTATTTTTTAAAAAGAGCTATAAAATCTCATCAGTACATCAATACAGTATTCTTGTGAATGAATATATTTCAACGATCCTACCAAGGTTTTTGAAAAGAGAAACTAGTTAGTAGTAAGTGCAAAGCGTGGTTTTTTTTTAATATAAATGTTAATATGTATTTTCATTATTACTAAATTAGTTTTGTCAGTATACATTTCACGATTTTGACGTGAAGAATAAAAAAAAAAATAATTGATTAAATTATGAATAGTTATTAAATTATTACTTTACTATTTTATATTTTAAGAATCTTTGAAATGTATTCAAAATATTAATTCACGTCTTCTGGTGCTCCACATTGTGAAGTTTTACTTCAAATATTATATGTTAAGATTTTGTATCTGTATTATAGCATGAGTATAATTTTTATGATGGTTGGTAAAAATATTTATATGTAATTACTGTATCATTCATTATGTATTTATATTATTTTTCTAAAAGTCAATAATGATGAATGATATAGTAATAATGTATAAAATTCATACACTGTCAGCGTATACATTTTTCTCTTAGAGTAGAGTGTAATATCTATGCATAATCAGTATAAGAATTTACATACAATCGCTACATCATCCACCATTCATTTGTATTATTATTTTGAAAGAGTCAATAACAACTAAATATAAATAATAGATAATACAGTGATAATTTATAAAATTCTGTTAGTATATATTTTTCTTTATTGAGTTTTTTATATATACTGTACTTAGGATAGTGATGATTAGCAAAACCATTATAATATGGGGGTTTATGATAACTACAATATTTAAATATTATTTCATCTTTAGTATAAAATAATCACTATATTTGATACTCATTGACAGATTTGGAAATAAAAATAATATTATATTAGTTTTTTTTTAAATTGAGTAATAATTGTACAACCAATAGTATCTTTAACCCTATGAGTAAATTAATTTATTTGGTTTTTTACTATCTATCTCAACAAATATTACTCATAGGAATTAAACTCTTGACTTTTTAGTCTCTCTCAGATTTAATCAGTTCTTAGACCACTAGAATAATATCTTATTGGTGAAAATATCATATTAGTTAATACCTTTCTACTAGAAATAATAGCTAACAATAGTTAAAATTTAAATAATATATTAAATCAGTCAATGTAATAAAAAAGAAGAATAAATATAAAATAATATATTAAATCAGTCAATGTAATAAAAAAGAAGAATAAATATAAAATAATATATTAAATCAGTCAATGTAATAAAAAAGAAGAATAAATATAAAATAATATATTAAATCAGTCAATGTAATAAAAAAGAAGAATAAATACAAAATATTATATTAATTTATAATAATAAATTGAGGTTTGCTATAAAATACTAGTAGAATTGATAATATTATTAAAATATTAATTATAATATTTGAATATAAAAGTTAAAAGTTTAATATTTATCTTATGATAATATAATTTTATATGATTTTATCATCAGCCATTAATGTATATTATTTTTATTTAAATTTAAGAATAATGGTAAACACATGAATAATGCATTAACAATATAACATAATTATATTATTCATGTATATTAAATTCCAAAGTTAATTAATGAAAATACATGAGACAATGTCAATGAGGAGTTTTGGAGGACTACTTTGATGAAGTATTAATAAAAGTTTTTTTGTATACATGATCAATACTCGTATTATTGATTTCCTCATAATTACAAATATATAATTTATTTCAAATAGTCATACATATTTTTTTGTACTATTAAAGTTATTCTCTCATTTTATGTTAAGGAATTAATCTCTTTTAGAATATATAATTATTTCTCTCAACAAATGTTACTCCTAAAAGTTAAACTATTAATCTTTTGTTTTTTTTTATGATGTTGCTAAACCTTGTCAACTACTCATAAATGTGTAAGTGTATAATATAGGAGAAAAAAGGTAATGATGAAAGTCTTTATTAAAGATTAATAAAACAAAATAGTAATAAATCCTTCTCATACATTATAAAAAGCAACACATAGATTTTTTAAATATATATATATATATAGTATTTTTGGGTAAAATCACTGTGAATTTTTTTTTATCAAATTTAGTATACTTTCATTTATTGTGAACCTAAAAATATATGTTTTTCAAAAGAGTCATATAATACATTGCAAGGAAAGTATTTGTAGGAATAAAACATTTACATTTAGAGTATGTTGGGAATAATTACACAATTTAAATCATTTAATAACAATAATAAATGAGGTTTAATTTGTTTTGATAAGCAAAAATATTAGTATTTGTGGTGAATGAGATTCAAAGTCAAACTTCTTATTACTATATTCCTTAAACCCTTCCAAACCATCAAACAAGTTTTAATCTTATTAGGTTGTGATGACTAGATGGAATGACAAATGATATAATTATATATCATAAATTATATTCATTGACAAAACATTGATCTTTAAATATTTTTTAATCGTTCACATGTGATAATTTTAACCCTATTTTCATTTAGGAATTATAATATTTTACCTTTAATCTATTCTCTTTATCGAAATTTCTAATAATATCCTTCACACATACTCAAACCACTTAAAATGTGATTCTATAATAGAAAATTATTTTAAATAATCTTCATATTTTGATTTTTCATACATTTTTTCTCCTTCAAAACATCTCTTTGTAAGATATTTTTAATTTCATGTATTTTGTCAAACAGATAAACTTAAATAAAAAGCAAATTTAGCACACACAAAAAGCAAAAAAGTTTAATATCTACACATCACATGTAGAATTTTTCTCACAATTAGTATATCATATATTATCTACTATATATATTATTTTTATTTAAGAACCAATATTAATACTTTAAAAGTGTAAAATCTAGTACACAATCAATAGATAATTTTGGGACTCAATCTATCCTATCACAAAAATCCACGCACTTAATTCTTAATAGAAAAGTAGACACACACTTAATATAAATGTGGATATGCACAATTGCATGTATAAAAAAATTACCATTAAGAATGATTATAAATATTGCATCCTACTAGCCGATTCAATTGATGAAATAGTTCTCATACTCACACAATATGATAATTATAAGTTTATAACGAACACATAATTAAGTTAGTAAAAATAAATAAAAATATGTCAAACGATATTATATAGTAACATTCAAAATTGGTTTGTGCATGGAAATATTTCATTTTAAAAATAATAATAAAACATTCAAGATTCAAACACTAAACCTAATAGTTATTTGTAAGATAATCCTTCATTAAACTATTTCAATGAGTTAAAAATAATAGTAAAGAAAAACATGTATGTGCTAATAGTATAAAAAAGTTTTATATTGTCATGTCATCATTCACCATTCATTTTCAATAATCGTTGACTCTAAAATAAATGTAATATAAATAAATGGTGAATGATATACTGACTGTGTATAAATTTTTATATTATCAGTATATAAACATTATACTCATAATAATATTTATGATTATGATTTTATTATAAAATATATAATTTAATCATTATATAGTTTAATTAATAAATCATTTATATCACATAAATTTTTGTATCAATTGATAGTTAATTGTTCATTTTGAGAAATTAATATAGAGTATAATATCTATATATTGATAGTGTAAAAATTTATATAAAATTAATATATTATTTATCATTCATTTATGTTATTTTTAATTTGAAGTAAATAATATTCCAAGAGTAAGTTTTTTACTTACTCTTAAATAAATGGATTAATCCTCAATAATAAAAATATAAATAATTTAAATGATCTATAATAACACTATAAAAATCTATTACACAATGGTCTTTTTCTCATTAATATAAGAGGCTGACAAAAAGAACATAGAAAACGTTGGTGTAGTGCGCGAGGCAAAAAAAAAAATGAAGAAAGCATCAGGAGGCGCAGCAGAGAAGAAAAGGGTGCGACGCTCCTCCGCACCAGACGACGTCCCTCCTAAGGTTAGTTTAGGTTTTTCCACTCTTCTCATTTCCGTACAATTCCTCTTCCATTTTTTACAATTTCTATTTTCCCAATTTTCCATCATTCTTTTCGTGAAACTTTCAATTTCGTCCTTATGTATCTCAATTCTCACTGTTTCTTCGTTCAGAAATTGTGTATATTGCAGTGATTTAATTACATAGATTCAATATATTTTCATAAGGAAACGCCATATAGCAATGTGTGTATATTCACACTTTCTGTTACCTGATAGGGGTTATTTTGACATACATTCATGATCTCTGAGCACGTAGTTTGGATTTTTTTTACGGGATGGTATTCACTCTTATTTTTATGTTATTTGTTTCTCTATTATTAAAACTTTGGTAACATGGAGCTTTTAACTTATGTGAAGATAAATTGTAAGAAAAACTATGTTTTTTCTATGCAATGGTAGCGTGAAGTTTTTTACACGTCAATACAACATCATCCAATCCACCGATTATCTGTATTACTTTTATAAGTCAATGATGATTAATACATAAATGTTGGATGATGGACCGATAATATAAAAAACTCATACACCTGGAACATGAGCTAGTTTCTCATATGTTTTAACTAAACTTGTACATAGCATTTTGCTGTTCAAGATGGAATTTTGCATTAGTTTTTCTTTCTCTATTGTATTTTTAATATAAAATAAAAAGGTAGGGAAGTTCGTAGCTTTATGATAGTTCTCGTTGGCATTTCATTGGGAGTAGTGTTTATATTTGCAAATGATCTATAGGCTTCATTTCAATCACTGGTTTTCTAAAATCATATTTCCCCATCTTACTGGATCATTTTGTTGGCAATGTTTAGTTGTACCTTTTGAATGTCTTTTTCTTTCCCCGTTTTTATTTGAGAAGTGAAAGTTGTATGTTATTTGTGATTGTTTTGAGATGTTTTTTTGTGCAGAAACAAGCTGCCAAGAAAGACGTGTTTCAGGTGTTTGCCGAGAAGGTGAGGGACAATAAGGATTTGGTTTCTAGATGGTCTGTTCTACAGGAGACGCGTGTTGAATATTTTAGAGGGAAGGATTTTGTGAACTTCGTGAAAAACCATCCAGAGGTCAAAGATGTTCTCGATTTAGATAGCGATTTAGAAACAGAAGAGATTGCCAACACTCTACTTGAGAAAAGTCTGTTAGTGCGCTGTGATCGTGTGGTCAAAACTGTTCGTCCTGGGAAGAAGAAGTTGTCTACTTGGCCTGCACATTTAGAAATATTTCCCGTAAGCATTTTCTTTTCAATCTTGAATCTTCTCACTGCAATCATTCAGCTGTGGTGATTATATTTAGAGTTTGACTTTTATGTGCTTGCATGTGGATCACTCAATATTTCAGAATTCATTTCACAATGCTATACTGACCTGGCTGATATTATATTCTCTTTGATTGCTCATCAGCTGTTAATAGAAAGCCCCCTCCCTTTTTTTTCCATTTCTTCTTCAGATTTCTTTTCGATTTCTTTATTCTTTTTCTTGCCTCCCTTGGGGCGTAGGTTTTGCAAGCCCTATTTCTGTAATTACCAGACTACTTCTATCTGAGATCAGGGGTGGAACTATGATTGAATCATAGGGAAGGGTCCAAATATATTGGTTGATTATTTTTTTACAGAAAACTGGAATTAACTAATACTATATTGTACTAAACTTTAGCCAAAATCAAGAGGAAAATGTTCAGTTATTGAATTTTATGGTCACTCTATGGGCTGTAGATTTGCCTCTGCCTGATATGGTTACTTGTGCTATGTCGGGGTTTAGATAAACCAATTTGTCATCCTAATATTCTCCTACTTGTATATCTGGGATCAGGGATGGAACTATGATCAGATTGTTGGGAGGGGTCAATCTAGTTTGATTGGTGGATTTTAAAAGAAAACTAGAATTGGCTAATAGCGTAATACTACATTCGTACAAATATTTAGCCAACAAAAGCCAAGCATTATCCACTAGGTAGGGTTTGCTACATGGGTCAAACAACGCCATGGTGTCCTATCGTAAATCATGTTTATAGATAAACCATTTAAATCCAAATACTTCTTCATGGTTTTGCCGATATTTTTCTTGGTTTCCCTTTTCCTCTAACTAGTGGGCTACCTTCTTTTCACAAAGAATATGGCAAAAAAAACAAGTGAAAGTTTAGATTTTTGAATATTTATGCTCACTCTCAATGGCCACTGTAGATTTGCCTCTGCCTGACATGGTTACTTGTGCTATGTCAGGAAATGGATAACGTGATATGATTTGATCAACCAATTTGGCATCTTATCTGTTCCTATTTATCTGTATAGGTATGGTTTCCATTAATGAGTGTGTTTTTTGAATTCTAATTAGTCAATAGATGATGCATTTGTAGAAGAGTATGTTTCTATGCCGGCTAGAAAATTATGTTTGCCCTGTGTATTTTTGCAATAAAGTATTTTTTTTAAACTAGATAAAGAATAAAAAAACATTTTTTGAACTTCGGGGAAGACTTCTATGTATGACGGTGTGACTTGTGAGCATTGTAAGCTATCCATTGATTTAGGTACATTTTCTATGTTGATATCATGATCATCAGCAAGTTGAACAACTTCTAAATAATTTATTGTCTGGTTTTTCTTCACTGTAGGTTATGTGATTACATTTCTTTCTGTGTTTGAATCTAACAAAATTTCGCTGTCATTGGCAGGAACAAGTATTTTCTGAAAATGATGCTTTTTTTGCTTGGACATTCGAGAAACACCAACCACTTTGGCAGACGCTCCTATCATTTTTCTGGCCTGTCTTAACATTGGCTATATGCTTATTTCCCGTGTATCCTCATCGCTGCAAGCTGTTAATACTTTACTCATGCGTTGGGATCCTCTTTCTCATTCTCTTGCTACTTTCGAGTATGTTTTGCTTTTCTTTAATATTTGATAATATTTCTCTAGTTTATTCACTTCTGAATTTCTGATTACCCTTTTAGAGCTCTTTTACCATTTTTCATGCCTCAAGCCAATTCCATTACATGTTGTAGCATTACAAATACAATCTTGATTCATTTGCTAACTATGTAATTATGATCAGATGAGTAATAAACCTTAAGATTAGAGATTGAAAGTTATCTACCATGACAGTAATTTCAGAGATTTAGTCATTGAATGAGGAAATTACAGGTTCAGTGTTAGCCCTATAATGGTTAATAGTTCATCCATGATGAAGAATACAACAATAGAAGCTTTTAGCCCCTAAAAACCTCCCATGAATAAGAGAGGTTTGTGAAAAACCAGGAAAATCCCTTAGATGTTCATGTAGGTTTTTGGTGGGTTTCTGTAACTTTGAATGGAGGTATATGCAAAGTTTTTTTTAAGTCGGATTTGTTATAAAACAAAGGGCAAATGTAAGGGATGGAATTGAAATTTTCATGAAGGATAGAGCAAAAGCTGAATTTGCTGTTTTTGAATAATAAACTGATAAAAGAGGTTGTTTTTTAAATAATAATTGACATATGTATGTAAAAATATACATCTGCTGCAGTGAATTTTAATCATTGAATAGCTCTAGTTATTTTACCGAGGAATGTAGCCCTCATGAATGGCATGAGAATTGATGCTTTTGCTTTAGACCTATGAAATACGTGTGGAATCCATAACATAATCTGTCGCTATTATGAAATCTTCTAAGTACATCCATTTATGTGTTTATTGATGACGACGGATTTTTAAATCTCCTATAATCCTATTAGCTCTCACTCTCTATTAAAAGGAAAAAAGTTGCTTCCAAACTTCTCCTCGCTTAACCATATTCAGTTTTTTATTTGAAATGGTTAATTGTGTGCAATTTTGCTTTATAACTGCACAACATTCTGCTGCTTCAGTGGCTCCTTACTCCTTGAGGCTCATGGATGCTTTTTCATATTGTAGTACGAGGGACAATATTCGGTGTCTTATATATCCTTCTTGGAAAACGGGTCTGGTTTTTCCCTAACATCCTTGCTGAGGAAGCTACACTGGGAGAGTTGTTCAGATTTTGGCCTAAGAAAGATGAAGAGGAAAGACCCACATGGACAAAGAGGCTTTTCTATACTTTAGTAGCTGTGCTGGCCATAGTGTTGTTGAGGCAACATGCACCTGATGAAGCTGCCAGAGCAAGGTGAGTCCTAAATATAATGGATGAATTAGAGGCTTCCACTTTTTTCTTTGAAGAGAATAACAAATAACTTTCTAGTTGGACCCAATGATTTAAATTGTGGACCGTATCATTTGATGCGGCCTCAATATTACAGTTGCAGTGGCCGCCATAATCACATCGCACCGCAATTGTGGTGTGACTCTGAATCACAATGATATGGTCACATCGGGCCGCAACAAAACTGTATCGGGCCGCATCGAATTTAAAAATATTTTTTTAATCACAAAATAATTCACACAACAACGGCCGTAATCTACATGGCAACTGCTGTGATTAGCGCAATCGCAGTAACCGCAATTATTACTGCAATCGCGACTGCAACCGCAATTTAAAACATTGTCTTGGACCAATAAGGGAAAAATATTTCTACTTGGTCTTTCTAGCTGATATAATCCATTGCTCTGTTAATTCATATCATATTTCATCTTTTGGCCAGAATCTGAAGTTGATATTCACTTTTTGCAGATACCAGAAGAGGGTGTCTAACATCATTGATGATGTTATTGAATGGTCTCCTACTTTATCCTTATCAGGGATGATGGATAAACAGCAAAATGTGTCTAATGCCACAGGTTCTGCCGACGCTGCACCGCAAGCGAGCAAAACAGACCCAGAGCATGAACCTCCACCCTATGGTGATGATGCAAAATCTTTCACAGAAGATACTGAAGAAGTCAGTGATAATGTAGAGGATGTAGCTGAGGAAGATAAAAAGCATGATTAAAAGTTAATTAATATACCTAAACTATATATCACTAGTGACTAGATCACAATTTTCCTTTTATTTATGTGTAAAAGTACCATGTATGAAATAACACTGTAAAAGTGGTGGTTTTCAAATATATATTTTTTGAAGGACTATTATGTTTTTCTTCTTTAATATGTATTTTCAAGGAGATTGAAAAGCTGATCTCACATTATACTGCTTCATAGTTTAACGTGGTTCTCAGTTCTCACGCAAACCTCTCATACAAATGCTCATATCAACCACACTTCAGGTATATCAAATTGTTTAACTTTCATTAAAAAAAACTCAGAATTTTTAACGAGGTCGCAATTTTTTATTGGTAGCAAAAGAGTCGTACAGAATAATTTTAAAGATTTACGTTCATTAAAATTATTTAAAAGTTGCTGTTACCCATAATTTCGTGCTTATCTGCACTAAACTACCTTTCTCATGTTTTTACAACGTTCATGGAGTGTTTGGGGAAGGGAAGAGATGGTTTTGGAAAGCCTTCTTTGTTTGGGAGTTGGATGAAGGAGAGGGGAAGATTTTGCATGGTTTCTCAAATCTTTGATGTCTATTTTTAAAGTTCTTCCAATTTAAAGTTTGTTGGAGATAAAATATCAAAATAGTTAAATATTTTTAGTAATATTATATAATTATACATTATTGTCAATTTTTCATTGTTAATTACATTTTTAAAGAAAAAATAAAAAAATATTCTTACAATATCATTTGTTTATTCTCCCTTTTCTAAATTTTATTTTATTCTCACACAATGAGAGGATTTCCTTCATTTTCCCTTCCTTTCCTCCCCTTCGTAATCCTTTGATCTTTCTCTTTCCCCTTCCCTCGTAATTCCTAAAGAAAGAGTTAGTTTGAGAGTTGAATTTTGGAGGGGAAGAAAGGGAAATGGAAGACTTGAAGTCATAAAATACACTTGTGAGATGACTCTCAAGCCTTCATTTTCCTTTCCTTCCCCTCCAAAATTCAACTCTCAAATTAACCTTATGGTATGTTTGGGAATTATGATGGAAAAGGACTGAGATGGTTCAAAGGGCCAGGAAAGGAAGGAGAAAGGAAGACAAATATCTTCTTTGTTTAGGAGTATGAAATTTAGATGAAAAGATAGTAAAATAACAATAATATTAGAATATTTTTTATTTATCCTTTAAAAATATAATTAACAGTGAGAAATGAGTAATAATGTAATTATATAATTTTACTAAAAGTATCTAAGTATTTTGACAGTTTGTCTCCGGGAAAACCCAAATTAAGGGAACTATGAAAATAAATACGTGGAATGTTTTTAGAGGGTTTTAGAAACTGTTCAAAACATTCACCTATTCTCAATCTAACTCCCAAACAAGGAAGTTTTCCAAAATCATTCATTCCCCTCCAAAATCATACTCCCAAACATAACCTTAATAAATAAACCTTGCTCCTAGCTAACGTATTAGTTTATGCATGTATTTTGATCTAAAAAAACAAAATTCTAAAGATTTATATTCAGTCATTATATCATCAATATCTTTTTGAAGAGTTAATAATTAATAATGATTAAACATTAATGATAGATGATATATTGATAATGTATAAAATTCATATATTATTAGTAAATACATTTTTTTTCTCTATTTTAAATTTGAACTCATTTTCTTCAAAAATCTCAATGCCCCTTTTTTATTTACTCATTATTATATTTTCTTTTGTTTTATTTACTCATCTTTCCTCATTATCTTTTCTTTTCATTTACTCAAATTCCATAAACCCTAAAGTACTTCTCATTCACCATGCTCAAATCCCACGAACCCATTTCACTCACACGAATAGACTCTGCCTTCCATTAGCAGAAACATCTTCTTCAGCAAACATCAAGAAAACTCACTCCATTAGATGACCATCTTTGGAGCGAAGTACATTCCAATTCTTTTTTTAATTATTTTCATCAATTTGACAAATCAGTGTAAGAAGAGAAAATATTTTCATTCCAAAAAGCACTTCGGGCTTTTAAAAAAAAAATACACGTCTCTAAATGTTTAAACAATAACTTTTAGAGATAAGTAGGACTCGACTCTAGTCGCTTATTCGATTTTGACTCTATAATTGAACTAAAATATGATTGAATTTTATTGGGCCTAGGTTCGGGTTTAAAAGTTAAATGTAAATAAACATGACCTGGCCTGACTTAACTTGTCCTGACATGTAGTCATTCATTTATCATGTTTGTATGTGTGTATTCAATTGTGTATAAAATAATGATATATACATATATTTAGTCTAGAGTATCATTGGTTGACTAATTTTTCATCATATATACATTAACAATATATACACATATATTATTACATATATCAAATTATATATACATAATATAAATAATACTGAGAATACTTTATCTAAAATAAAATGGATATGTATTATATTTAATTGGGTTTATGGTTGAGTTCGAGCTTAAAGGCTGACCCAATCGACAATTAGGATCAAGTTATTTTCAATTCTAGGGCCAAGTTCAAAAAAATAACCGACCAAAATTTTAGGTCAGGGAAGGGACAAGTCTTACCCAATCCAATCCGAACCATACTACTCTTACTTTACGTATCTCCATTGTGTTTCTTCTACAGCTTGCTTTTACCGTTGTTTATATTGCTGGGGTGGTTTTTGCTGGTTGGATTGGTAATTTAATCACAAATAATGTGTGCAATACTAATTCTTCTTTTTTTGTTTAATAGACTACATTTACATGTTTTGAATGGGTCCATCAAAACAACAAAATATTGATATATCAATGTAAGATATTGAAAGTGATAGTCATCCACCCAAAAAAATTAGTTTGTTAATAAAGTGTGGAAACATCCTTAGTTTAACAAACAAAATGGGCCCATCAAAACAATAAATTAGTTTGTAAATAAATCCTAATAGGTAACTCTCATAATGTATTGTTTTTAATAAATCGTGATAGGTAACTCTCATAATGTATATTTTAAAAAATATATTATGAGGAGTACCTCTTGGAAGTACATTAGGAGAAGTATATTTAGAAATATAATACATTCCGAGAAAGCACACCTTTTGCAATATATGAAAATTTTCACTTCCGATATTGTTTGGTGGGATTGAAGACATGAAATGATAAAAGATAATTGAAATGTTTCTTTCTTCAAAAAAATGGTATTACAATGAGTGAGTTTCTTCATAAGGCAGGACTCTTTAAGTAAGTGAATTAGATTTATGGATTTGAGTTAAAAGGATAATCTGAAGTATTTACGAGATTTAATTTATAGAAAGATATATTATTTTCCTTACGAGTAACCTAAAGAACATTAGAGAAAGAGGATAGATGTAATGAGAGGAAAAACACACGAGGAACAAAAGAGTGTGAAAGAACAAACTCTATTTTAATCAAGATCCATATATTTGTAGGCCCAACTCGTGGGTTCTGGTCATTGTTACCCTGTCATTGGTAGAAAAGTTAGTTCAATGATGAATAGTTAAGACTTAAGAGGGGTTGAAAACTAGGGATTAAAGGCTTATGATTAATAAGCTAGTTGAATGACTTGGAAGTATCAAGTGTTGGTAAAATTAGTTGATACCAAGGTCGGTCTTGGTAAAATTAGTTGATACCAAGGTGTAGGAATAAATTTTTGACCCTAAAATTATAAAAAAATACATAATTATTTGAATTTTATAGATTAAGTTCTGATAATATAAGATACACTTTTTTTAGGGGATTGAGTCCAATATATTTTTTAAGACTAACTTCGTAATGAATCTTAAACAACTTCATACTTTACTTAAATGTTATATTTTATTTCAATTATACATAATCATATGATAATATAAAATAATGATTTTAGGACTGATAAAATATTGAATAAATTTATCCATAGAGTAATAATCATTTGTAATACAATTGTTTTAAAAATGATAAAAAAAACAATAACATATTTATCTTTATTAGTTATGTATGTAAAGAATATTTGGGTTCCTCATAGACTTGTACCTCCTACTTGTGACACACCTACAAGGGTCTCATGATCCACTACCCTGTAAGAGTTAAATAATGTAAAAAGGGTTGAAGCTATGTAAGACTAACTAGTTAATAAGTTAGCTTACTATTTATAAGCTGCTGGAAATTACAAGTTAAGAGTTGAAATTTTTTAATATAAGTTAAGAGTTGAAATTAGAACTCTTTGATAAGATTAGTTAATAAGTTAACTAATAAGTCATAAGTCACATCAAACTTATAAACTCATAAGTCATCTCATAAGACATAAGCCCTAAACTTATAATAAAGTCACAACCTCAAACAACTTATCAAACATAAGATTATAAAACTCAAACATATATTAAAATATAGTGATATTTATATATTATCAGTATAAAAATTTATATACAATCATTATATCATTCACCATTCATTTGTATCATTTTTTTAAAGATTCACTAATGATTAAAATTGAATAGTGGATGATTGTCTATAAAACTCTTACTCTCAGTGGCGAATCTTGATTAAAAGTTTAGAGGGGACAATAATATTTAATTATAATTTAAGATTAAAATTAACTCAGTAATAATAAAATATAAAAAACATACAGTTTCAAAATAACATATTAATTATCAATAAAATTAATTAACAACTAAAATGTTAAAGAAAAATGTACATTCATTTAAAGTGACGCTCTTCGTTCTTTTAAAGACTTAAACTTATCAATGATTGAATCAAAGATAAATGTTTCAACTATTTTCCCCCCAATGTAAATCATCATGTTGTCTGCAAGAAATTCATCTTTCATCCTACTACGTAATCTTATTTTGATTATGTTCATTATGAAAATGATCTTTCTGTAGTAGCTATAGAAACCGGAAGAGTTAAGATAAGACGAATAACTCGATCAAGTAAGTAATATGCATTCACCTTCCCCGTTTTTGTCAAAACTCCACTTAATTCAGATATGGTTAAGAGGTTCTTCAAATCTAAATGACTAATAACATCCAGAATAAAATGTTGAAGTTGATATCTCAAGTTAATCTTTTCCTGCTCATTGTTAAAAGCTCCATTGTTTGCTCACTGAACTTGCGATTCAAATCTTGTAACTGTTTGTCAATTGTATTTAGAAATATGTTCACCGTATAATGATCCTCAAATATGATGTGATCCTTTTGATGATGAGCACGCCCTTCGCGTGCTATATAAGCGTTATTAAAATCAGGAATATAAATGTCATGTTGCTCACAAAATAATGTAACAATTTTCAATAAACTTTGCCAACCACCATCTCTCAACTTCTAAATCACTTCTTTTGTAGTACGAATTAGCTGCATAGCATTAACTATATCTTGGGACTTTAGCTGCAAAGCTTGACAAATGCAATCTGTGATCACATAATATCTTTCATCATTGTAAAATCAATATGAACTCAAATGAAATCATAGTATTATAAGTAATATCTGTATCTACACGTTTAAGAGAACTTGATCTGTTATCTATAATTTTGAGAAGGACCACACAAGTTGCATTATACATATTTATCAAGCTACAAATTGAAGAAAAATGTGAGCTCCAACAAGTATCTCCAACATGTTTCAAAGTGCCAATTTGATTTTCTCTTTTACTAGTTATAAGTTCGTCAATCTCTAGCAAATATTCTAATTCATATGATTTGACAGCTTATAACTCACCAAGACGCTTACTACATGAACACATAATATTGATAATAAAAGTCAATTTTGAGAAAAACTGATGGACAACTGTAACTTCTCTTGATGCAGCAACGTAAGCAAGTTGTAATATATGTGCAAATCAATGCACATAATAAACATAAGAACAATCTTTGAGAAACAACGCTTGTAATCAATTCCACTCCCCTCTCATATTACTTGCACCATCATACCTTTGGCCACGAATGTTTGAAACATCAAAATTATGTTAAGAAAGAACACCACATATTGCTTTTTTAAGAGTGATAATTGTAATGTCCTTGACATGCACAATATCAAAAAATCATTCTTGTATGCAACCACTTTTATCTACAAACCTCAAAACAATAGCCATCTACTCCCTTTGTGATTCATCATGTAACACCGTGTTTTTCAGAGCACTTTTAATTAAGTAATTAGTATTAATTGATTAACTATAGAAATTAATCGGTAATGTTTTAGGCTAAACCTCAGTTCAGTTTTCGTCTTGTATTATGATTTTCTTGCTTGCCCTATTTTTTCAAGATTTTTTGGAGAATAAAAGTTTCCGAGACGATTCCGGGTCGTTTTATCGAGTTTTCGCCCAGTTTTTGAGTTCCGTAACTCGGAATCGAAATATTATTTATAGTCAAAATAGACACCAAGTTTGTCCATAACTCATCTCTAGATATTTTTCACCTCGAAATTCAAGTTTCGAAGTTTCGGGCAAATGTCCTAAATCGGGAGATTGTATATTTCCAGACGAAATTATCCGAAAATGTTCGGTAACGACATTTGTCGGGAAATTACATCATATCAATAAAGTTGGAAGTCATCATTTCATGAGCCACTTACTTGTTACACAAGTAATGCAAATGCTTCCAAAAGCCCCTAAATCACTCAACAAATTCTCTCACTCCACCACCATTAGACACATCACCTATGCTAGTCTAAATCTACTTACTTTGGATTAAAATTTCTGATTTGATGAGAGTGATGCTCTCCTATAATACCTCACCCCATTATCTCATTTGTACACTAAATTCCCTATACAAACTAAGGTAGTCTTTTATTTTCTCTTCTTCATTTTCTTCTCATACTTCATAGAAAGTTTTGAGCTTTTATTATGTTGTTCATAAAGTAGAGTTTATATTTGTTCTTTAAGTATTTTATGAAGGCATAACTAAAATGGATGATAATAAAATCATATGAACCTTTACGTAGTTTTTGACTTTTGTAAATCTTAAAATTTCTTCCTTGTTCTTAGATGGAAAAACTGTATCTTTGAACAAGGTTAGATGAATCATTTGTTTGGAAATATTAGAAATTATTGTTAGTATTTGAATATGTTTAAAGGTGATGATTTTAACATCAAAATAACCTTTAATGTATTTAGGAAAAAGTTTGTATTTTATTCTTGAAAGTTTATGATGTTAATTGAGTTGTTGTTGAAAATGTTTTATTTTTAGAAAGTATTATGTTTTAAAAGTGGTTTAGCAAATTTTACTCTTTGATTTCCAAGTTTAAATAATGATTTGAGATAAAAGATTATTTATTAAAGTCTTGATTTCATAAACTTAAAGTGTTATGAAGTTTTGGATATTAAAGTAGTAGAAAGTTTTACCTTAGGATTTATTTTTCATGACTATGAAATTAACACTTACTAACCATTGAGGTTTTTCCTAAAAAATTAGGAGGTGTTAAGATGTTCATGAAAATTTG
>NW_017727811.1:177104-181066 GCF_001865875.1 Lupinus angustifolius | reverse complement strand
TAGGTGTATTCCGCCACAAATACCACCCGACACACTCAGGTGAGGGAGAAAACATCATGACATAGTGGTATCAGAATATGCATCAGGACCTCCAAACTCCCTCACTAGTTTGGAGTTGCCTTGGGTATCAAGAAAGCTTGTACTTAATCAATTGCCTGTTTGTTTGGATGAAGTATATCAATATTTCTTATATTGATTTATGATATGTTTATATTTTCAAATACCATGTTTACTCTTGATAATGTTTGAATGATTATTATGGGAATGATATGTATGTGATAATTGTTAAATTCAAGGTTTAAAAACATGTGATATAAATGAGAAATATTTTCCTTGAGAAAAGTAATTAAAATGATATTCAGACTCTTCTCGCTTGAGCGAGAAGTGTCTAGAGAAAACGAGTGTTTTAGCTCGGGGCGAGACAGCTCTCGCTTGAGCTAAAATAGGCACCAAGAGAACTGATTGTTTTCTCGCTTAAGTGAGACAACTCTCACTTAACCCACAAATGCCTCAAAACTGGATGTGTCCTCGTTTGAGCGAGAGGGCTCCATACAGACATGACTTCTTTTGAAGTCGTCTGAACGATAACTCTCATATATACGAGAGCCTAATGGCATGTTTTCCATGAAGAAGTTGTAAAGGTAAATAACTATATGAAATTCTTGAAAGTAATAAAAGTAAGGAATTGCTTTGTTAAAGTAGAGGCCCGATGGTGTGATATTATGCCCACGCAGCGAAATCGTTTGACCGTAGGAGACTTGGCTATAGGAGTCGTCCAGGATGATTCAGCGATGGTTCGCAGTGGTGCTGAGAAGTATTATGTTGTGCCCATGCAACGAGATCGTCTGACTGTAAGAGGCTTGGCTTGAGAGCCGTCCAGGATAATTCAGTGATGGTTTGTAGTGGTGCCGAAATTATTCTCTTTTTTTTTATATAAGCTCGAGGCGTACCAGAAGTTGTTAGGACCTGACCCCAAACAGGATTCTCATCATCAGGATCGGCGCCAAGAGAGACAGACGGGGCCATGCCAAGGGGGTAAACCTCGGACACCTCGATGGATTGGGGAGCGTATGAAGTGAAGGAGGAGCAAGACAACGACGACTGTGTAGAGCTTATCTGCATAGAAGATTCAGTTGATGTCATTGAGATCTCATCTGACTCAGAGGTGGAGGAAGACCCTAGCGAGGCTTCCAGGGCACCTCCAATTTAGGAGGTTTCTGTTTTGTTTTGTTGTGATAGGAACCTGTGTGAGATACTTTTTGTAATGCCAATGCCCCGACATTATTTTCTTTGTATTTTCAGTTGTTTTTTATTTGTGGCGGTGATTAGATTTCGCCCTATAAACAATTCTGTATTTATTGAAGAATTTTATGAATGAGAAGTATTCAGAAAAGAATTGTGTTCAATTAATTATCTTCAATGTATTAAGAATTTTATTTTCGCAAGGTTTGAAAATGTGATGTCTTGAAAATGGAATAAGGAAAAAGTGAAAATGATTTGTAAGTTATTGGTTACATAAAAGAAAAAAAAAAGGAAAGAAAAACTTACCCATTCTTCTAAGAGATTAAATATATTAAATATGAAATGATTTTCGGAGCATTACATAAAGTGGTATCAGAGCGGTTCAATCCTATATGGCCTAAGCATGACCTTACATGCTTTCTTGTGTGACTTTGTGTGATTGTTTGATTGTTTATTATCTCAGTTAGAAGATGTAAATGTTATGAACTTACGATTAGAGGATTAACTCATTCAAATATGATGCACTTAGATTTCAAATGGCTGGACGTGGAACTGCAAACTTGGACTTCATGGTTGCAATGATGGCGAGGATTCAGAGTGTGAATGCTAAGTTGCATCAACAACAACAACAATAGCCACAACAACCCCAAGGACCTGCACTGTATAGAGGTTTGGACGAGTTCTGTCGTCACAACCCACCTAATTTTGAAGGGGGATTTGTACCAGATGCTGCTACCAACTGGATCCAAGAGTTGGAGAGGAATTTCCGGGAACTGATGTGCACTGAGGAGCAGAAGGTCACCTATACGACCTACATGCTAGCTAAAGAGGTTGAGAACTGGTGGGAGTTCACTGAACGCCAGATGGAGCACGAACAACAAGTTGTCAACTGGACAACTTTCAAGGATAAGTTTCTACAGAAGTACTTTCCGGCGAACATGAAGACTAAGAAAGAAATGGAATTCCTGCGTCTGCAGTAGGGGAACATGTCAGTTGGGGAGTATGCTGCTGTGATTGAGGATTTAGCAAGGTAAGCCCCACATTACAATCAAGTGGGTAATGAAAGGTCCAAGTGTGCCAAGTTTGAAGAAGGATTGAGGCACGACTTGATGGTGATGTTTGCTCACCAACAAATACCAGGTTTTCCAACCCTAGTCAACAAATGCAGAATCTACGATGAGAGAGTGAAGGCCAGGAATGCCGCACTCAAGAATGCTATTCCTCAGGGAAATTCCTACAGATCCTAGAGGAATTTGGGTCAGAATCGTGGAAGGGGAAAACCTTTCCACCACAACAAGAAACCATATGGATTTCCATATGGAAATCAACATAAATTATTATGATCAAACAACAACAACCACAACAACAAAAACAACCAAGGTTTTCAAGCTGAGAACTCCAGCAAAAAATCACCACCTTGGTGCTCGAAGTGCAAGGGAAAGCATTTCGGTGCCAACTGCCTTATTTGCTACCACTGCAACCAACTGGGACACATCAAGCCGGTGTGCCCTTAGATGAAGAAGGAAGGAGTGAATGTTGTTAGGGCGGCTAGACCTCATGCCAAAGGAAGGGTATTCACCATGAGCGGATCTGAGATGAAGGAGGATGAAGATCCCATTCAAGGTACATGTCTTGTTAATGAGATTTCCTTATCTGTACTGTTTGATTCGGGTGCAACCCATTCATTTATATCCCATGTTGTTGTTAACTGATTAGAATTGCCTATAGTTACCTCACCATATGATCTAGTTGTATCAACACCCACAAACGAACTTGTCATAGTCTCAACTATATGTTCATAATGCCCCATAGTATTAGATAACAGAACTTTCCTAGTAGACCTGATATGTCTACCCTTATCCTAATTAGATATCATCTTAGGAATAGACTGGCTATCCAATAACCATGTTCTCTTGAACTGTTTTAACAAAACGGTAGTCTTTAACAACCCTAACGACCCAATAGAACCTCGTTATGAACCTAAAAGCACAACTGTCAATCAAATGGAGAAGTTCTTGAAGGAGGGAGCCCAAGTGTTCATGATGTTAGCATCGCTGGAGAAGAAAGAAGAAGGAGAAATTCAAAGTATACCAGTGGTTAGGGACTTCTCTGAAGTCTTTCCGGACGATATTCTTGGTTTACCCCCAGCGAGGAGGATAGAGTTTGTTATTGATTTGGTTCCTGGAACTGGACCAATCTCTATAGCTCCCTATAGGATGGCACTGTTAGAATTGACAGTGTTGAAGAAATAATTGGAGGATCTACTGCAGAAATAGTTCGTCAGATCGAGTGTTTCTCCGTGGGGTGCTCCAGTTTTGTTTGTAAAGAAGAAGGACGATAGTATGAGGTTGTGTATCGACTACCGACAACTGAACAAGGCGACCATTAAGATCAAGTACCAGTTGCCAAGTATTGATGACTTGATGGACCAGCTGAGAGGAGCTACAATATTTTCGAAGATCGATCTTCGATCGGGGTATCATCAAATAAACGTAAATTCGTAAGACATTCCGAAAACAGCTTTTCGGACGCGTTATGGCCATTACGAATACCTCGTAATTCCGTTTGGTGTGACCAACGCCCCTGCAGTATTCATGGATTACATGAACATGATTTTTCATCCATATCTCAACACGTTTGTAGTCGTGTTTATCGATGATATCCTGATTTATTCAAAGAATCAAGACGAACATCCCGATATCTGTGTTGAAGATGTTAAA
>NW_017727811.1:157102-177004 GCF_001865875.1 Lupinus angustifolius | reverse complement strand
AGTGGAGACGGTAATGGAATGGAATTCTCCAAAGTTGGTGACGGAGATCAGAAGCTTTCTCGGATTAGCGGGGTACTATAGGAAATTCATTGAAGGATTTTCAAAGTTAGCCTTGCCGCTAACTACACTAACGAGGAAGGACAAACCCTTTGTCTGGACGACGAAGTGCGAATCAAGTTTTCAAGAGTTGAAGGAGAGGTTGACCATAGCACATGTATTAGTCTTGCCAGATCCCAACGAAAACTACAACGTATATTGTGACGCATCGAAGCAAGGATTTGGTTGCGTGTTGATGCAACAAAGGAAAGTAGTGGCTTATGCGTCAAGGCAGTTAAAGACACATGAGGAGAACTACCCAACACACAATCTGGAACTAGCTGCAATCGTGTTTGCCCTCAAGGTGTGGAGACACCATCTGTATGGTGTGAGATTCGAAGTTTTCAGCGACCACAAGAGTCTGAAGTACCTGTTCGACCAGAAGGAACTGAACATGAGACAAAGACGATGGATGCAATTCCTCAAGGACTATGATTTTGATCTTCAGTACCACCCCGGAAAAGCTAACATGGTGGTTGATGCATTGAGTAGGAAGTCTTTGCATATTTCAACCATGATGGTCAGAGAAATTAAGCTGATGGAGGAGTTCAGGGATTTGAATTTAGCGGTTCAAGTAGGACCTAAAAGTTTGATTTTAGGTATGCTTACCATAACAAATGATTTTTTGGAACAACTGAAGGGTTTACACGGTTCAGATCCAGAACTACAAGAAAAGAGAGTCTTGGCTGAAGGGAAAGCTCCGAAATTTCAGGTAGGAACCGATGGAGTACTCAAATGCAAGAATCGAGTCTGCGTGCTAAGAGATCCCGATTTTAGAATGGAAATCTTGGATGAAGCTCATAAAAGCAAGATAATTATTCATCCGGGAGCTACCAAGATGTATCAAGACCTGAAGATGTTTTGGTGGTCCGGTATGAAGAAAGATGTAGCGGAGTATGTCTCCCATTGCTTAGTGTGCTAGAAAGCAAACATTGAGCACAAGCGACGCGATGGAGAACTTCTACCCCTAGATATCCCTGTATGGAAATGGGATAGCATTTCAATGGACTACGTCAGCGGTTTTCCACGAACTCAGAAGGGTTATGACGCTGTTTGGGTAATTGTGGATCGGTTGACGAAGACGACTCACTTTCTACCAATCAACATAAAGTACTCTTTGGAGAGACTGGTGGAGTTGTACATTAAATATAGTCTGATTACATGTTATTCCTACAAATATCATCTCGGATAGAGACCCACGCTTCACCTCGAAGTTTTGGAATGGTTTACAAACAACTTTGGGAACCAAGTTGAGTATGAGTTCAGCCTACCATCCACAGACTGATGGTCAATCAGAAAGGACTATCCAATCATTGGAGGATCTTCTCAAAGCTTGCATATTGGAGAATTCAGGAAGTTGGGCTGACTATCTACATTTGATCGAGTTCACCTACAACAATAGTTTTCACTCTAGTATCGGCATGGCGCCATATGAAGCTCTCTATGGCATAAAGTGTAGAACACCCCTATGTTGGTTTGAGGCAGGAGAGAATCTAGTATTAGGACTCGAGTATTTCAACAGACGATGGAGAAAATAAGGATGATAAGGGAAAACATGAAGACGACACAGAATAGACAGAAGAGTTATTATGATAGAAGAAGGAGCCCCCTGAGTTTTGAAGAAGGGGGTGATGTATTTATGAAGGTGGTTCCAACAACTGGCATTGGCAGAGTGCTGAAATCCCATAAGCTTACCCCTTGTTTCATAGGGCCATACCAAATCATTAAAAAAATCGGACCAGTAGCTTATCAAATAGCATTGCCACATTTGTTGTCAAACCTACATAATGTCTTCCATGTGTCTCAACTCAGAAATATATTAGTGACCCGTCGCATGTTATTGAACCCGACTCAATTCAGTTCAAGGATAATCTCACTTTCGAGACTTTGCCATTGAGAATTGTCGATCGGAGTGTGAAGACTCTACGAGGCAAAAAAATCGCCTTAGTTAAGGTAATTTGGAGCCAGACGAATGGAGAATATGCTACTTGAGAGGTTGAAAGTGGCACAGGTATGATTAATTTTCGTGGATGAAAATTTTATAAGTTGGGGAGGATTGTAACACCGTGTTTTTCAGAGCACTTTTAATTAAGTAATTAGTATTAATGAATTAATTATAGAAATTAATCAGTAATATTTTAGGCTCAACCTCAGCTGAGTTTTAGTCTTGTATTATGATTTTCTTGCTTGCCCTATTTTTTCGAGATTTTTTGGAGAATAAAAGTTTCTGAGACGATTTTGGGTCGTTTTATCGAGTTTTCGCCCAGATTTTGAGTTCCGTAACTCGGAATTGAATTCCGATATAGCAGTTGGCTTCGAAATATTATTTCTAGTAAAAATAGACACCACGTTTGTTCGTAATTCATCTCTAGATATTTTTCACCTCGAAATTCAAGTTTCGACGTTCCGGGCAAATGTCCTAAATCGGGAGATTGTATATTTCCGGACAAAATTATCCGAAAATGTTCGGACATGACGTTTATCGGGAAATTATATCATATCAATAATGTTGGAAGTCATCATTTAATGAGCCACTTACTTGTTACACAAGTAAAGCAAAAGCTTCCAAAAGCTCCTAAATCACTCAACAAATCCTCTCACTCCACCACCATTAGACACATCACCTATGCTAGTTTAAATATACTTACTTTACATTACGTTTTCTGATTTGATGAGGGTGAGGCTCTCCTATAAATACCTCACCCCATTCTCTCATTTTTACACTAAATTTCCTATACAAACTAAGGTAGTCTTTTATTTTCTCTTCTTCATCTTCTTCTCATACTTCAAAGAAAGTTATGAGTTTTTATTATTTTGTTCATAAAGTAGAGTTTATATTTTTTCTTTAAGTATTTTATGAAGGCATAACTAAAGGGGATGATAATAAAATCATATGAACCTTTATGTAGTTTTTGACTTTTGTAAATCTTGAAATTTCTTCCTTGTTCTTAGATGGAAAAACTGTATCTTTGGACAAGGTTAGATGAGTTATTTGTTTGGAAATAGTAGAAATTATTGTTAGTATTTGAATATATTTAAAGGTGATAATTTTAACATCAAATGAACCTTTAATGTGTTTAGGAAAAAAATGTATTTTACTCTTGAAAGTTTATGATGTTGATGAGTTGTTGTTGAAAATGTTTCATTTTTAGAAAGTATTATGTTTTAAAAGTGGTTTAGCATATTTTACTCTTTGATTTCCAAGTTAAAATAATGATTTGGGATAAAAGATTATTTATTAAAGTCTTGACTTCATAAACTTAAAGTCTTATGAAGTGTTATTTTAGTTGACTTACTTTAAAGTGGTAAGAAGAACTAAAATATGTTTAGTGTAAAATATTAAATTAAGAGTCATTCTTTTTTTTTGACTATGAAAATAACACTTACTAACCCTTGAGTTTTTTTCCTAAATTATTAGGAGGTGTTAAGATGTTCATCAAAATTTGATTTAGTAGTATACTTGAAATAATGAGATTTACATAAAAGTCTTGACTTTATAAAGTTAAAGTGTTATGAAGTCTTAGATGGTAAAATGATTTAAAAATGTTGAATCTTAGTTAAGTGAACTTACTTTAAAATGGTAAGATTTACTTAAAAAATATTGATTTTGTTTAAATTGACTTACTTTAAAAATGATAAGTCTAGCTTAATGATCTTATTTTAAAAGGTTAGTTTTAGTAAAAATGTTTTACTTACAAAAAATAAGATTTATGAACTATCGGAAAAATGTAATGAAGTGGGAATACATGTCTAGAAAGATTCTGTCTAAGGAAAGACTTGGTATTTAAGCATCCTTTACGACACACCTCTCTTTCCTGGGAACTAGCCTGGTGTATATCCATGAATTACGACATAATTCCGGTATAAGTTTTATTGAAAATCTTACTTTAAAAAGTGTTATTTGATTGTAAGACTTTCAATGAAAAATGATGATTCAAGGATATTCAACCTTGAATCGATGGACGAAAGCAATTAAAGTCATTTTAAATTGGAAGTTTTATCTTCGCGTAAAAAGTTATTTCGTAAGTATAATAATTATCGTCAGTTAACTAATTAACGTTATTTTGGCGTAATGAAGAGTTCGAGAGGAGATCGGATCAAGTAAGCTCACCTGCAAACAGAGAACCTAGCGACCCGACACACTCAGGTGAGGGAGAAAATATCGTGACACAATGGTGTCCGAATATGTATCAGGACCTCCAAACTCCCTCACATGTTTGGAGTTGCCTTGGGTATCAAGAAAGTGCTCACAGCGCAAACTAGATGATATATGATAACTCCTCTTTGCAATCAGGATCGATGAAAGGGATGCCCGGAAAGTGTTTGATACGACACCGTCCTGAAATGGAAAGTTCCGTTGGCACAGATCGATCATATATCCTTGCAAGGAATAAATTTTGGTGCGATCATCTCGGCTTGTTATGGGAACTGTACTCTCGGTTATTTCCGAATAGTTATTGGGAGGATAAAGAAGTAAGGATGGTGGACTCACGCATCGCATTGCATACATGATATTCTTCGATATTGATTCGAAATTCTCGAGTTTTATACTTCATTCATCGTTATTATATGCTTGTATGATCACATGATATATTTGTACTCGTGTGTTGTCTTGGTGTATTATTCCATGTAATTCCACGACGTCGATGACAAGTTTTTCATACATGTTTTACTCAATCTCTTTTCTTCTGGTGTATTTGTACGCATGTTCAGATGGACCCATCAACACTGATCTGAGGTTATCCCTTCACTATGTCCCAGGAGGGGACATGGAGTGTTGAGGGTAATCGACACACTTACACAGGTCCTTGCGACCTAGAGCTGGATTGGGTAAGTAATGGCTCAGTTCTACATCTTCCACCTTACTACGCAGTTCGGGATGCATCATTCACTTTGGCCGACCGAAGACCTGCAACCGTCGGACTTTCTGTACCGGTTTAAGCTCGAGGCGTACCAGAAGTTGTTAGGACCTGGCCCCAAACAGGATTCTCATCATCAGGATCGACACCAAGAGAGACAGACGGGGCCATGCAAGGTGGTACACTCTGGACCCCTCGATGGATTGGGGAGCGAATGAAGTGGAGGAGGAGCAAGACAACGACGACTGTGTAGAGCTTATCTACATAGAAGATTCAGTTGAGGTCGTTGAGATCTCTTCTGACTCGGAGGTGGAGGAAGACCTTAGCGAGGCTTCCAGGGCACCTCTGGTTTAGTAGATTTCTCTTTTGTTTTGTTGTGATAAGAACCTGTGTGATTTTCTTTGTATTTTCAGTTTTTTTATTTGTGGCGATGATTAGATTTTGTCCTGTAAACAATTCTATATTTATTCAAGAATTTTATGAATGAGAAGTATTCAGAAAAGAATTGTCTTCATTTAATTATCTTCAATGTATTAAGAATTTTATTTCCGCAAGGTTTGAAAATGTGACGTCTTGAAAATGTAATAAGGAAAAAGTTAAAATGATTTGTAAGTTATAGGTTACATAAAAGAAAGAAAAAAGGGAAAGAAAAATTTACCCATTTTTCTAAGAGATTAAATATGAAATGATTTCCGGGGCGTTACACATCACATGATTCATATCTAACTATGCAAAATTTAGAATCCTCGATCTCTTCTCTGATATATCTTCTCACCTTACTAGACATGATATGCATAATTTCCTTCTGAATTATATGAGAGGTATACTTTGAATTATATGGACCATTCTTCAACACTACTTTTGCAAGTTCATCATTATATGATTCTAGGAGTTTGATGAGTTCAAGAAAATTACCTCTATTTTTTTATTGTGGTGTTTCATCATGACGTCTAAAAGTACAAGCTTGAAAAGTGAGCCAGCAGATTGAATCGATAGAGCTCCTAAGACATAGCCGATTTTGTTTGATTTGATCAGAACTTTGCACATTGAAGATATTGTGAATATGCCCATATTGGTTCAATAAATCAAAACAAGCTTTCACTGCATTATTGTAAGGCGAGCCAGCAAGGTGAATAAGAAATGCACAAATTTTTTCAACATTGACTTTTTTCCATGCTCTCAATCCTTTTCTAGTAAAGACATTAGATTCAGCTTGTTCGTTTGGTTTATTACTGAACAAATAGTAAAGCATACAATAAGCAGCATCATTCACTATAGAGTACTCTAACCATGAAGGAAACATTTTGAGCCAAGTGGATTAAAATCGTCTTAGATAAGCTCTCTGAATTTTATCTTTTTGATTCACTAGATATTCCCAAATTTGAGGTCGTTTTCTAGGATCACATTCTAAAGAATTAATATAATGTTCACATATTCATACATTTTGAACCTTTGAAGGTTGCTGATCTGGTTGAACTACTTGACCAAATAAAGAATTTTTTTGGAGTAGTAAAGATATCAAAGCTATATATCTTCATTATCTTTATCAGAAGGTTTCCTTTTAAAATAGGAATCAATTTTTTATGCTTAGACATGTGGTTTTAGGTAATTTCATTAACCTGAAATTAATCATATAATGAATCATTAGAAAACCAAATTATTAGAGAATCTTAATGTGGCTATAAAAAACATTGTGTTTGTCATAACAAAAATTCTAAATGTATTAACAATGTCAATAATTATACCTCAATATGGAGTAATAATATTGCAATATTAATCATCAATTCAAGAAATATGAATATAACATAAATAAAGTATTGCTGAAAAACACACCTGAAAATTATTGTTGTTGCTATGGACTATTCATGTACAGCTTGTGCTATAGTGTGAATGGTGATGAATATTAAGTAGGATAGTGAGATATTGGCTCTATATTATGTTGTGTGAGTACTGAATAGAAGAATGGTAAAAGTGATAATGTATGGCTCTTGTGTGCCGTCCAAAATTAGAAATTAGGATTTATTTCAAACACTCAAATTTAGGTCAAACATATTTTAATAATATTATTATTTTTATTTTTATTTTAAATTCCAGGGGTAGTTGCCCCACCTATTCCTCTGCATCTTTCGCCTCTGCTTACGCGGTCACTTGTGACCGTATACAATTTTTTTTCTCATATGGAAATAAGATCATTCCCACTTAATTTTGATCTCTAACTTATAAGCTAACCACGCCCTTCACCAAAAACGAAGCAGAGAGCAGTGAAGTTGCACACACATTCTAATTCCGACTGCATTATCAAACTGCCCTCAAATTCTTTCTGAAAAACTTTAACCAAACAAAGTTACTAACAACTAACTTATTTTTTTATAAATGGAATAACTTAGATACCTCTCTAACACACGATCCTAACATTTCTTTAATGAAAATTATAGTTTACTTGACTCAAGACTTAGTTCATTTGTGATTATCCACTTATCTAGGGCTAGAAACGAGCCGAATCGAGTCGAACCAGATTCAACTCGATAAGAATTGGTTCGGCTTGAAACTCGACTCGAGTTCGATACGAGTTATTTTTTTACCTCAAGTTCTGCTCAATTAAAATTTGTAAATTGTTCGACTTAGTTGGAATTGGTTCATTTAGACAACATAGTTAATTAATTTTTTAAAGAATACAACAAAAGTTTTATATATATAAATATAATTTTGTTTATATATATAATAACAATAAATATAAAAAATAATGTCTGAGTCATAATAAACATAAAAAATATATGTACATCGAGTCAGCTCATGAACCTAAAGAGTTGAACTCTATCCAACTCAAGTTCGGCTCGTTTATTTAATGAACTCAATTTCATTTCAAGTTCGACTCATTTGGTTCACGAACCAAGTTTATTGAGTTAAATAATGATTCGAGTTTTGAATGAATACCGAGTTTGTTCGATACATTGTCAGTCCTACTATTATCATATTGAAGTCATAAGGTGGTTTGATGGTAATGATAAACAATTTAAGGAACAAAGTGTAGAAGGTTATGAGTTCGAGACTGACCCATAACAAAAATAAAAAAAAGGAGCTATAAATAAGGTGGGTTAATGATTAGAATGAAGAATGTTAAAAGTTCGACTTTCATCCACAACAAACATAAACATTCACTCATAAATAAAATCCAGTTATCACATTTTCTCCATTCAAATGTAAATGAAAATCTTGTATTAGAGTAATACTCATTTCACCCCACAAAGATAGAGAAAACATTAATAATATCCCAAATCAAAGTTAAAATAATAAGTGAGAAAAGAGTACATCAATTTAACATATCACATTTTAGAAGAAATTGATTACTAGGAGAAAAATTATATATAATTAAATTGCTGCTGTGACATGTGATTAAGTTGTAGATTGTGTAGTATAATTAAAGGAAATTACACTCGCACCCTGAATTTTGAAATTATATAAACAATGTGCATTTTTTTACACTAACACAAACTCTCCTATTTTATATACTTTCATTCTTGAGTTTTAGTGAAATTATTTAAACTACATTTATAAGTCAAACAAAATATTGTATATTGTGGAGACAAGTCCAAATAATATACAAATCAATATATCTTCATTATTTTTTGTTACAAAATGTATCAACAATTTTAAAGAGATATTATTTAAATTATTCTTATATTATATTATAACGAACCAAAAATAATAAAGAGGTATTGATTTGTATATTTTTTAATTTGTCTCCACAATATATCATATTTTGTTTAACTTAGTTATACTAATCACTCTTCTTATTTAAAAGATTACACTTATTTATCCTACAAGGATAGACAATGTAATGTATATATAAATTAGAGTTTTTTGCAGGTATAAAAAAGAAATAAATGATTTATGTAATTTCACTAAAACTCAGGAAATGTCAATGTTTACCCAAATAATTATGAAGCAATATAAAACATGTTCATTATTTTTTACTATCTCATTTTCTATTTTTGTGAGAGGGGCGAAGGAGGGTTAATTTTGAAATTAAGTTTTTATCTAACAGACTGACAGACAACTCCAATGCTCTATTTGCCAATTGTTTTTTTGTTGAAAAATAATGAATGAAAGGTTAAAGCTTTACCATGAAATATTTGTAGGATGAATCTTTAATCAGTCAAAAACTCAAGTCACAAACAAATCTCCAGGCAAACTAGAGATGCAGTGAATATATTTTTACAAAACCTAGGGGAATCCAATGTAACTAAATTCAAAGAGCCAATAAAACGCTACAAAGTAAAATCACAAGGCAAACAAATATAATGTAACAAAATCCATGTCATTCTCCTATGATGTCTCATGTTAAAATTAACATGAGTTACATAAGATAAAACCCATTAAAGGAGAGTTGGTACATCAAGAGCTTACTTCTCCAAAAGTCTTCTGAAATCTATGATCTAACCACCCATCTGATCTTGAGTTCACTAACCACTATAATTCTGTACAAAATGCAAAACTGAGACAAGAATGAATGATTGATTTGACTTCAAAAGAAATCACATTCCAATCATCATTCTTTCCCATATAATTCATCTTTTGTCTCAAAAAGTATATCACTTCATGTGTTACACACTTGTGATTGGTTGACAAAATATAATTAAAATAAATATTTAATAATTAAATATTTTTCTGACCAATTACAAGTAGTGGCACATGGAGTGACACACTTCTTAGGATAGAAGATGTCATCCCATCTTTCACACCATAAACACAAGAACAAAAAGCCAAGAATGATTTGCCGGTTGGCATGTATATTTTGCCAAGAATGTTCACAGATAACCAAGGCGAATTCATGAAATATGTCACTAGGATACTAACCAACCTTGGCATCTCTATCCCCCGCCAAGGGAGTCTACTGTATAGTAAGACGCCTCTGTGAGGCATGCTCAGAAGATATGCTTCCCCTTTGCTGACCAGAACAGTCGCCTTCCTCTGCTCTTTCACCCGAATGCTTACGATACGTTGAAGATTGCAAACCATTATGATTATGGTAGGAGTCACTATCATTTTCGTAATTGGGTGCTTCAAACCTGCTGTGTGCTTTTGATCCTCTTGCATCTTGTTGCAGCATGTTAGGAGAATTCCAGGTTTCAGCAGAGTCAGAAGGTAAAGGTAAAGGTTCAGAACCAGATGAACTGATTGATTGTGATGACAGGACAGGACCAGAACCTATGTCCTTAACTGAAGCCTCACCATCAGATTTCTTTGCAAAACGTCCTCCACTACCCCTTGCCCTTCTCATAGCATGCTGATGACGAGATTCATGCAGATACGGCTGCGCAAAACAGATGTTAGCAGCCCAGAGGAGAATAGCAGATTTGAATGAAGAAAAAAATTAAACATTAGCTATGACAATTGACAGTAGTACTATTAGCACCAAATTCTGTTTCATTCAAAACATCATTTTTACATGGAAAAACTTATCTAAAATAAGCTCCTTGACCCCTTTTCTATTTTCATCATTTTTAATTTTTTAATCAAATGAATGGCCTTTAGAGGTTGAGTCTTGACACAAAGATAAGGTTGTTTGCCTTGGGACCTGGAGGTCATGGGTAAAATCCTGAAAACAATTTCACTGATGCTCCACTACAAGTTCATAAGTATTCTGCTTAACACGTTCCTGCATTCACTGTAAGGAGCTTCCGGATTTTATTTTATCTGCAAAATGATTCCCTACTAACCTATGTCTATATCAGAATCTAAAAAATCCCGTAGAGGCAGTTGAAGCACAAATTTGGCAAGGCCAAATAAAAAGGTGGTCCAATGCACTCCACCTAGTGAGATTTGAGGAGGGTAAATGTACACAGCCTTACCCCCACAAGAAGAGAGATTGTCTCTAGGATTTGAACCCATAAGGCAAATGTACCATTGCACTGAGGCTCCCCCTCTAAATTTGCAGAGGATAAGTCCATGTGATATACTCGTTCCACATACAAACCAAACCTATTGCGCTATTCGGTGTGACTTTAATAGATGTTACAAGGATTCTGACTAGGATTTCGGATTTCTTTATAGTTAATAAATGATTAATTTTATATGTTTGTAGGCAATAGGTAATATCAGTTCATGAAGGTTTTTCAATAGTTTCAATGGAATAAGGGAGAACGAATTTTTCGCCCGTTGTTAAATCAGTAAATCATGGATACAGCAGACATTACTCAAAGGCGGCAATGACTCCAAAGATGAAAGGCTCCATTGTTGAGTCTTTACAGGGTAGCAGCAGATCTGTAGTTACATCTTTATAGACAACAGTACAGAACAATTTTTCACAAAAAACTTTCCTTTACACATGTTCACTGTGATATTTTAAAAACAGTTTTCACACCAAGACTAAACAACTATCAGATGACATCATGTAAAAGGTAGAGAAGATGCATACGTAGTGCATTTGTACCTTTCTAGCTTTTATTAGCTTCCTTTCAAGTTCTGCCTTAGCACGAGCTTGTCTTCGCCTCAGAATTCCTTGGTATTGTTTAGCATTCACATAAACAGGCTCTTGTGCCATCTCAAGGGGCAAAGGCATTCTTGCATGAGGCATTCCCATAAAAGGAGCATATCCCTAAAGGTAAAAAAATAATGCGTCTATTTATCACCTTGCATTAAACAGGGCAACAGACCAAACAATGAAATGCACTAACCATATTTCTTATTATTATGACAGCAAAACAATAAACACACCTGAGTGTTTAGTTGATGAAGTTTGGATAAAAGGTGAAAGTTGTGTTAGGCAGTTGACAACCAACATAAAACTCTATCAATTCTATATGATAACAATGTGATAGTGTCAATGCTAGGTCGTTTTCCAGAAACAATGCACTGTATAACTCGAGTATAGTGTTATGCGAACAAGGGTCACTCCATCGCTGCTTGGATATAGTGAAAATTAAGCAAGGGTTCCTGCATTTGCTTGAACAAGTGCAGGTAAAGTAGCCACTTCACCAGTATAGGATATGAATCGTGATATGAAATATAGACACTCTTACGAGTAAATCAATGGAAATAGTAGACGCAATAGAGGAACAATTTTATGTGCGTACAAGAAACTAAGTGGGTTTGTGAAATGGAATTAAGTTGTGGTACATCAATAAGAGAAGATCGGGAAAGGTATCATTAAAGCTTGAGCGTTATTTTACCGCACAACTATAAGACTCACAATGTATGGGACTAAATATTGGGTGGTAAATGTCAACAAGGAATGAATAGAAATTGTGTTGAATGAGTGAATACACTAGACAAGATAAGATTAGGAATGAATGCATTAGGAAGAAAGTTGGGGTAATTCATATTGTAGAAAAGCTGATAGAATCACGCTTAATGTGGTATGAGCATGTGTGAAGGTGACCGTTAAACGAGCAAATGGACGTTAGTCCAATTTCTAGAGGCGGGGGAGGTCAAGAAAAATCATAGGCAATACGATTAAGAAAAATTTAGAGATAAATACTTCACAAGGATATGATTTTTGATAAAGCATTATGACATCATTCAATTCATGTAACCAACCTCACCTAGTGGGACTAAGACTTGGTTGTTGTTGCATGACAACAAAAACTCCCTTCAAGGTTACGCACTAACCACATTTTTATGAAACTAATTTATGTGAAATGCAAATCAACATGTCTGTTATGACCTACATATGCAAAAACCTTCGATCATGTTAAGTTTGTTATGACCTACATATGCAATAACCTTTAATCATGTGTTAAGTCTGTTATGAGCTAGATATGCAATAACTTTCAATCATGTATAAAAGCTGATTATTGTCACATACCAATGGCAGGTGTCCATAAGGTGCCATCACGCCCCCATAGTATGGATCTTGATAAGGAGTTGTAGCACATGCCTGCATCAAAGAATGTTAGCAGTCCCATCCATTCCAAAAGCATGCAGCTATAGTCTGTACATTCTATAATAATAGAATGTCCACCCAAAATTTTGGCAAGAACAAGAATCAGCACAGATTTATGCTATTGAACAAAGTCAGTCATATTTACACAAGGTCTGTATATGTCAAAAAAGTGATAAAATAAAGTCAAAGACTTACAATTGAATGACCAACAAGTTCCAGCTGAGGAGTCTGAGTAGGGCCTTCTTCACGCACAGAAGTTGCAGATGCTGAAGTATGCTGCATCCCTTGTTGTTCTTGTCCATAATTTTCTATGAAGAAAAGAATACTGTACTTCAGTGTCTCTATAAGTTTACAATATTTGAACAAATGAAAAAACTACAAAAGAATGTTAATTTGAAGAGCCAATTCATCTGTTTATCTTCACTTATTTGACTGTTTGTAGATAGTTACATTATACTCTAAAATACCTGTTTGATTAGGAGCACCATGTTGGGAATCTTTAGTGGCACCATCATCTTCCTCATTCAATCCACTATTGGACAAAGACCGGCCTTCTTCATTGGATTCTGAATCACCATTAGGGCAATCAAGAGAGGATGAATTGGTTGTATTTGCCTCGGACATTGTTTGGGCGATGGGATTGTACGCAATTCCACGCCACCAATGTTCAGCATAGCCAATGCTAGGTTGAAAGGAACGTGGATCCGACCTCATTCCATTTGTTTCAGACTTGGGCTGCATATCTTCAGATCCCTAGAAAAATTAGAATAGTCATATACAAACTTTTTCCATTTTCATTAGGCTTAAACAGAGCTAATGGATACTAACAAGAAGCGCTTTAAAAGGATAATAAATTTATAATAATTTTAACACATGCACAATGAAAGAAAAAATTAATAACCCCTCAGTGAAATTAAGTATGATTCATCATGAAAAGAAACAAATGATAGTTCTCTGAGCCAGCCAATGTTTACAAAATAGACAACCAACATGCAATCATATATATTAATCAGAACCAAGTAGACGCTGGTCTAGTGGTGTAAAGACCTACTGGATCCCCAAATAGACCAAAAGGTTCTTGTGAGTGACACTTGTTAGGAGGGGTAGACCCAATCACACATCCAAAACGGGATTAATTCCTTGCGCATAGGACGAGGGAATAGCCTTGGTTATACCAAAAATATATATATTTATCAGACAACAAACAGAACCATATGAAACACCAAACCAACATGCAATAGAACAATCGGTCAGAAAACAAAACACTACATATGAAACTCCATTTCATAGAATTTCACCAAAATTGTGAGCTAACACCACCTTATATCACACAATTTTCCCCTTTTCCCACATTCATAGCCAAACCCAGCTCATGAAGAAACTCCTACTACTACCGCATAAGAAAGGGTTTTTTCGTGATTCCAAACAAGAATTCCCACATCACAAGCATGCGGCCACAGAATATTCGACCCAGGTTATCAAAAACCCACAAATTCTCCCTTCATGAACAAAACCAAAATAAAAAACCCTAATTTCTAAAGTGCCTCAGAGAGGAACTAATTACGCAATCAAACGAAATCCCCCAAATCATTTTCTATAAAAAAAATCAGAGGAAAATCAAATTACTCACTTGCCCGGGAAGAACAAAACCCTAGATTTTAGGTTTCAGAATCTGAGAGGAAATTCAAAGCGCCAATAAAATTTCCCTCTCTCTCTCTCAATTATGCACCAGAAAGTAATAAATACAAAAACTATAACAATAGAGAAAACAAAATTAAAGTAATAAAAATAAATAATTGTTAAACTCTAAGGTCTTGGTCTTTCAATTTCTTCGCAAAAGTACACGTTGCTTTCTTTTAACTTTTTTTCCCTCTTCAGATAAAACTAATGATTACGTCACCTACCTATGGGTCCACCCGGTTCTACGGCGAACACACGTGTAGGGGAACCGAGTGTGCCGGTAGCTCAGAATGGGAGACGGAGGAGAGGAACCGACGACAGCGGGTAGCGAGTGAAGAGTGATGAGTGACGGTGGGTCACTGAGGGTGATGTTATCATCAGAGCGAGCAAAGAAACAAAAGAAAATTGTGGCCCATGTGACACGCACATGACCCAGTAGAATCTGTGAAACGCGTGGCCTTTGTGTGGGGACCACATTGTTGCAGCAGTGACAGCAATGTTGACCACGTATCTCGGTCTTTGCGTTGGAAATACATCTATTATTTTTTTATTATTGATTATCGTCAATTATCAATCAATTATATATTTAATCTATTTTATCTATCTAATTTTATTATTCATTACATATTTATTAGCATTTCTACTCTAAAAGTTCTTCATCTCTTTTTTATATTGTCTTCAAATTTAATATTTTTTTTGGTTTAACAAATGTTAAAAGCAATTTTTTATTTAAAATAGTTGTCATCCATTTTATATTCTTTTCATATTTGAATTTTTATAACATTACAAACCAGATATATTATTGGAACTTGCACTTTTTAAAGGCAAATTAATGGGGTGAGAAAGAGAATGAGATAAAGAAAGAAATGAGAAAACGAGTAAAATCATGAGTTGTTTGGTAGAAGAGAAAAAGAAAAAAGATAACATGACTTTATCTTTCCAGCTATTAAATAGACAATTATACATTTATTTACATAAATAATATTTTTCATTCTAAATTAAAATTAAATATTAGTTAAATTTTTTAAGAAATGTAATGTTAATACTAAATATATAATTTTACATAGATGAGATTTAATTAAAGTGTCTAAAAATAATATTGAACTATAATTGAAATATTTAATTAATTAAACTGATTAATATTTAAACGTTAACCTTAATAGTGATGATAACATATAAACAATAATATTTTTAGGTTCATGTGTGACTCACAACTTTGTATGGGGATATGTGTTTGGAGATAAATGATAAATATAATAATAGTTAGATGATAGTAAAATAAAAACGAGGAACAAAAAATAGTGAATAAAATGTGAGATTTTCTGATGCATATATACGTTTACCCTGTTAATCATATATTAACTCAATTTTGTTAGGGATATGTCATTGGAGATAGATGATAAATATAATAATAGTAAAATAAAAATGAGTGAACAAAAAATGGTAAATAAAATGTGAGCTTTTTTATGCATATACAAGTTTATCTTTGTAAATAATCATATACTAACTTTATTTTCTAAGTTTTAAGTATAAAAATGTATTTGGTTTTAAAATGTATAAATAAATTAGTATTTATTTAAACTTTTTGAAAGCAAATATTAATTATACTTTTAAAATAGTTAAAAATATTAAACAAAAGTGTCACATAAAAGAGTTATATAGGTATTTAATGACTAGAACTATATAATAATGTATTTTGCACATGTATGTGATAGTGTGAAATTGATGGGGACAATTTAGTCATTTGTACATTTTTACTCTCTCAACTCACTATCAAATTAGTATTTATTGAAACCTTTTGAAAACAAATATTAATTATACTTTTAAAATAGTTAAAAATATTAAACAAAAGTGTCACATAAAAGAGTTCTATAGGTATTTAATGACTAGAACTCCATAATAATGTATTTTGCACATGTATGTGATAGTGTGAAATTGGTGGGGCCAATTTAGCCATTTGTAAATTTTTACTCTCTCAACTCACTATATTCTCATCTATGAAGAGAACAAAATTAACTAGGGGACCCACCACTTTTCTTTCTATATACTCTCTTTCACCCCACAACCAAAGAAGAGAAATGTGTAAACTCCTCTCACTTTCTCTCTTCCCTCTTTCTCCCCTCTCATACTCACCTCAACCAAATGAGGCCTTAGTACTCCATTTGGGGTGTGCCCTAAGGATTACAATGAGTTTTGTGTTGGGTGAAGACTCACACAAACAAAAACTCCATATGCATTACCACCATCTCCTCTGTCGTGTCCATCCGACTCGGTCGAGCTTGAGCCCCACATCTTTTTTAAACAAGTTGAGGAATTGCACTCAAAGGGATAAGAATTCGGTCAAAGGGAGGAAAATCCGAGTGGGACTCCTTCTCGACCGCTAGTTCCTTTAGTCGTTTAAGGATATATCATTTTCCTGGTCATCAGATCGACTTGGCCATTGGAGGCCTTAGACTATAAATAGAGGTTCATATTTTATTATCCCAAGTTGAGTGCAATTCCTCGATTTCTTCTTTCTTCCTCATAATCTTTTGCCGAAGCATTTCCGACCAACTTCTCTCTTTCTTTCCGTGGTAGTAGAATTGGCATAAACATCCGAATTGTAGGAATTTTTAGAAATGATAGTGGTAGTCAGTTTGTGGGAAAGTAGAATTGGCACGGTAGCAATTTTGTGGGCATTTTGAGAATTGACATTGATAGTCATATTGTGGATGTATTTGTGAAGAAGATCTGACTCCTGACTTTAGCAATGTTTTGATGAAGATACCAACATCACATAAAAGAAGAAAATGAAGAAGACTTATGAAGACAATGAAGATAAAGCTTCAAGAAATTAGAATCTAAGTCTTTAGGTACTTTTATCCTTATACTCTGATCTATACACTTAGTAGTAATGCTAAAAAATATTTTTAAAGAAAATTCATAAACACAAGTATAAATGAAAACAATTTTCAAAATATTGTGTAACAATTTACTAGATCTAAGTAACAGGTTACTGTGATTAAGTAACAGGTTATCAGAACTAAGTAACAGGTTACATAAGTTATAAACGAGTTATCCAAAAAAAATTGACCAGGGTAACCGATTACACCATGTAGGTAACCGATTACACAAGACAATAAATAGTTACCTATTTGAACAGAACAGTTGGGTAATCGATTACACCTTTTGAGTAATCGATTACTGCCTGTGAAAATCAATTATGCAGTTGGACAAACTTGTTGGGTAATCCATTACTGAAGAGCTATTACACTAGTTTTTAGATTCAAACCACACAACTTTCAACCCAAACGAAATGATTTCATTCCAAACGAATCCTACCTTTTTATAGAAGTATTCTAGTTGATTGGAAAGTCTATATAAAGGCTTTGAAATTCACTTCAAATACACACATATACATAATATAACTTTGATTGAAATCACTTACTCAAAACCCAATTTTCTGAAATACTTGTTCTACACTTGGTGCAACTTGTTCATAACTTTCAGAACTTGATTTACAAAGTTACCTTAATTGTTATTACAAGTTATTCAAACCGTATGAGCATCAGTTCTAAAGTATACATTCAGTTATTAGATTGCAAGAGTTTATAATTTCAAAATCTTGTAAAGGCAATCCATTGCCATTGTTAAACATTTTCTTAATTCAAAGTATTGAATTACTTTCTTTCACAAGGGTATGATAAGAAAAGGGATAGACTCACCTGGAAAGGGTTTTTTCCAAAGAGTGATATAGGTGTTAGAGAGTGAGTAAGGTACAAGGGAATCTCAGGGGGAGAAATTGTAATTACTACTCTTAATATCTAGTGAAGAAATCTCTTGTGTTGCAAGAGTACTGGATGTAGCCTTCGGTAGAGAAGAAGGTGAACCAGTATAAAAACATTTGTGTACTCTCTTCTCATTTATCTCCTTAAATTTACTTGATTATTTCTGCATATCATTTTCCGCTGCTATTAACTCTAGAATTGTGCAGAAAAATCAGTCATAGTTTTAAACAACTAATTCACCCCCCTCTTAGTTGTCATCTCAGTCTTACAATTGGTACTAGAGCTTTTTTTGAGTAATTTATTCTCAAAACTGATCATGCTTCGAAGATGGCCGCAAGATCATTTCTTTGAGAAGGTTTCAACATCAGTCGCTCTCCGAGCTTTCTTCGAGAATGCTACGACTTTTGGAAGATCGGAATGAGAATCTTCATAGAGTTTCAAGATCTAGACATTTGGAATGCAATTGAGGAAGGACCCTATGAACCCTTCACAATTATCAACAGTGTGAGGGAAGTGAAGCCGAAATCCTCATGGAATTATGAAGACAAGAAGAAAATGCAATATGATCTGGAAGCAAAAAATATCCCCACTTATACAATCAGTATTGATGAATTTTTTAGGGTATCAAACTTCAAACAGGCTAAAGAAATGTAGGATACTCTAGAGACTACACACAAAGGAACTGAGGAGGTAAAAAGGTCGAGACTAAATACTTTTTCCCCAGAATACTGATAAGTGCCAAACATATCTAAATTTCATACACTTTTATGGCACTTATCTTAAGCATAATTGAGAAAAACCAACTTAAAACAATACTTTTTGTATAAAATATCACAATCTTGTATATTTGTGTGTGTATTTCTTTTTTATGTATTTTAGGATTTAGAAAGAAGAAAAGAAGAGAAAAAAAGACTCTTTGTTAAAAAGAAAAAAAGAAGTCAAAATCAAGGTGCTCAAGTCAAGGTGCTCAAGGAAGCAGCTGACTGTGGACCAAGCCACGCTAAGTTGACCTGGACACCAGCCTAACCCAGACCAAGCTGCTCAAGGAAGCAGCTGAGTGGACCTGCTTGGCTGGTCAGCCTAGCACCAGACTAGTCCTGACATAGTTAGAACTCAAGCTTGACAAGGTCAGACACGAGCTTGGCACATGCCCAAGCTGCTCAACAAGCAGCTTCGCGGTGCAACCAAGCAGCTTAGCGGAGAACCAGACTCCTGTCCAGATCAGCAAGCACCAGGCCACGTCCCAGTCAGCACGGTCAAAGCTGCTGAACAAGCAGCTTAGCGGTGCAACAAGTGTGCTAAGCGGTATGCACCCAGACTTGACTTAGCACAAGCAAATCATGAAGTCACCAATGACCTCACCTCAAGTAGCCCACCATAGGCTTTCCAGAGTAGCTCACCATAACTGGTTTCATAGCTCACAACTAGCTATGAGTCAAGCATAAGGAGGTGACAACGCTGCTTGATCAAGGGACCAAACCCATGTTGAAGGGTTTGGTCAGCTGCTTAGCGGGGCTGACAAGCAGCTCAATGGCCCCAGAAGAATTTCTATAAATAGGGCACATTCCATTTGAACAAAATATAGATCTCTCACATTTTCACTCACATTTTGCCT
>NW_017727811.1:156526-157002 GCF_001865875.1 Lupinus angustifolius | reverse complement strand
TGGTTAATTTTACTTGTTTGAGAAATTCTTAATGCTCTTTTTAGATTGATGACCTAAAAACTGATTTCAAGTTATAAAATTACTTGTCTCAAACACTTAACAAATAAACTAAGAAGTAGTTGTACTACTTAGTTTATTTTCCAAGTTAAGCATACTTTTATTAAGATCTTATATTCATCACTACTTCAATATTAAAGTAGCCAAGATTAGGGTGTGACACCCTAGTCTTTTTGTGGACATAATGTTGTTTAGTAATAAATGTAAGTGATTATTATTCTACCATTTTATGACATACACTAAAAGGAGGATTTTAGAACTTGGTGTTTGGAGTTAATCAAAGTAAAACATAAGAACTTGTCTAAGTAGTTCAAATTCATAAAGAAGTTGAGAAATATTTTCCTTATTCAAAATGATCTTGTCTCCTCAAGAATTTGTTAATATGTAGTTTATTTTTCTTGTTAATTGTTTATATGCAA
>NW_017727811.1:127396-156426 GCF_001865875.1 Lupinus angustifolius | reverse complement strand
TAACAAAGCCGAGATGGGGCAAAGAAGGAATAACTTATTAACATGATTATTAGAAGTAAGTTGTAACTGGAATATTCTTGAAACCATTATACCGACGTTGGAATTTATTTCAACAAAGCCGAGATGGCAGACAAAGAATAAAACCGAGTTCACTTACTTAATCAAATAAAAAGAAAACACCCCGAAATGAGAATTGGAAAACCTAAACCTTCTTCCTTCCTCGAAACCAACATTTCAACAAATTGGCGTTGCTGCCGGGGAATTGCTTAAATAATAGAACATTTCATATTTATATGTCATTCATCAAATAATTATGCATAAATTTATTCTTGTTTTTTTACAAATTATTTTAATTTGTACAAAGATGTAAATTATGATTTCTTTACATGCTAATATCTTTTCTTTTGGAAATAGACAAAACGGTTCGTTTTGATCTCAATTTTCAGAAATGGACCAACATGTTGATTTACAACAAGAAATTGAGCAATTCATCCAAGAATTTCAACTTAAGCTCAATATGGTCCATTAAAAACTTCAAGATCTGCCTAAACAAATAGAGCACACCAACAGAACAAGTTTTTGGTATAATGATTGTGCAAACAACCGGAATGTCTATGCCTTCCAATCAACTCACACTTATCATGAAGAACTGGAGAAAATTCTCAACCAGTTCATGCAAACTACTATCAACCATCAGCAGAACACCAGTGATGCTCTCACAAAAATAGAAGAACAATTCAACAACTTGACAAAAACTTATCTAGTCAAGTCAGAATTTTGTGAAAGTATTACAACTCGAAGTGGGAAGATAGTAGGTGGAGTTGAAAAACAAAAAGAGAGATTAGAAGAAAAAAAGAAGAAAAAGAAAATAAAAAAGAAAAAGAAGAGACTTAGTGGGGTAAGAAAAGAAGAAAAACAACACCCACTAGTACAGAAAAAAATACCCTACCCGGTAGCTCCACTAAAAGCCAAAAAAGAAGAACATTTTGCAAGATTCATGGAGATATTTAAAACTCTACAAATCAATATCCCATTTGCTGAAGCCTTGGAGCAAATGCCAATTTACTCCAAGTTCATGAAAGAACTGTTATCCAAAAAACGGAGTTATCAGGAAAAGGAAGTTGTTTCACTCAATGCTAATTGTAGTGCTGTTCTTCAAGAAAACATTCCTCATAAATCAAAAGACCCAGGCAATGTGACCATTCCTGTTACTATTGGAAATGTGTCCGTATGCAAAGCTCTCATTGATCTTGGAGCCAGCGTGAGTTTGATGCCACTGTCAATGATGAAAAGAATTGGAGGAATACAATTAAAGCCTACAAGGATGTCCTGGAAACTAGCAGATAGATCCATTAAATATCCTGAAGGGGTTGTAGAGGATGTTTTAGTCAAAGTGGACAAATTCTTAATCCTAGTTGATTTTGCTGTCATTGATAGGGGTGGAAACAGGCCATGCCACCTATCATGGGCCTATTACCTGGCCTATAACAGGCTAGGCCAGGCCAGGCATTTTTCGTAAACAGGCCAGGCTCAGGCTTTTTGAAAAGCCTATTTAGTTTAACAGGCCAGGCTTTAGGCCATCCAAATGGCCTATTAAGCCTAACAGGCCGGCCTATTTAGTTATATTATATAATAATGTTCATATTTTATAATTTTAATATATAAGTAACATTATTATATACGTAATTTTAATATAAAAATGTATACAAAAATATAATTTAATTGTTAGGGTAATAAAAATATATTTAAAAGTATGCATATTAGTTATTTAAATATAGACATGATCACCTATTTCAATATAATATAGTATAATAGGCCTTTAAACAGGCTAACAGGCCAGATCAGACTTTTAAATAAGCCAGGCCTAGGCTTTGAATTTTTTTTTAAAGAGGTTAACAGGTCAGGCCCAGACTCTTATATGCTATATAGGCTCGGCCTGTTTAAGGCCAAGTCTGGCCTGGCCTGGCCTGTTTCCACCCTTAGTCATTGACATTACCGAAGATACGGAGATCCCACTCATACTAGGGAGACCCTTTATGAGGACAGCAAAAATGGGGATTGACATGGAAAATGACAAATTACTAGTCCGAGTTGCAGACGACGAAATTGAGTTTGACATTTTCCATGCAATGCATCGTCCGAAGGATAAAGGGCAATGTTTGCAACTAGATGTTTTTGAAGAAATTTGTGCAGAAAAGCCTCAACCTGACAAATCCTTGGAGATGCAAGAAAATATAGTGGAGGAAGAAATCATCAAACATTTTTCTGATGAATTGTTTCTTCGCAAAAATCCAAGTGGACCAGCAGAGAAAGAATCAGAACTGGAATTGAAAGAATTATCGTCTCATTTAAAATATGTTTTCTTAAATGGGAAAGCCAACAATCCAGTAATCATCAATAATAAGCTTTCCAAATTGGAAGAAGAGAAACTTATACAAGTCTTGAAAAAGCATCAAGCAGCACTCGAATGGATATTAAAAGATCTCAAAGGCATCAGTCCATCATATCGCATGCACAAAATTATGATGGAAGATGATTACAATCCTTGTGCTCAACCACAAAGAAGACTTAATCCGACAATGAAGGAAGTGGTAAGGAAATAGATTGTGAAAATGATAGAAGCTGGCATGATTTACCCCATTTTGGATAGTGAATGGTTAAGTCCAGTTCAAGTGCTGCCGAAAAGAGGAGGGATGACGGTAATCCATAATGAGAACAATGAATTAATTCCAACCAGAGCTGTTACTGGTTGGAGAGTTTGTATCGATTACTGCAAACTGAACGCCGCCACAAGAAAATATCATTTTTGCCTACCCTTCATGGATCAAATGTTGGAAAGATTAGCCGGAAAAGCCATCTACTGTTTTCTGGATGGGTATTCTAGATACAATTAATTTGCTGTGGATCCATTGGACCAAGAAAAGACGACATTTACACGTCCATTTGGTGTTTACGCATACAGAAAATTGTCATTCGGACTATGTAATGCTCCTGCAACTTTTTAAAGATGCATGCTAGCTATCTTCGCTGATTTGGTGGAGAAATGCATCGAGGTCTTCATGGATGATTTTTTGTGTGTTCGGAGACTCCTTCGAATCTTGGTTGACAAATTTTGAAACAATTTCAGAAAGATGCGAACAGACTAATTTGGTTCTAAACTGGGAAAAATGTCATTTCATAATCACTGAAGGAATTGTACTTGGGCACAAAATTTCAGCCAAAGGATTAGAAGTTGATAATGCTAAGATAGAAGTGATCGAAAAGTTGCCTCCTCCAACAAATGTTAAAGGAATCAGAAGCTTTCTCGGACATGCTGGATGCTATCATAGATTAATCAAAGACTTCTCCAAAATAGCTAAGTTGTGCAATTTACTCTTAAAAGATTTTGTTTTTAACTTTGATGATTCTTTTTTAGAAGCATTCAAACAATTAAAATTATGCTTGGTAACTGCTTCTGTCATTACTGCACCAAAATGGAAATCTCCTTTTGAACTAATGTGTGATGCAAGTGATTATGCAGTTGGTGCAATTCTAGGACAGAGAAAGGAACGGGTTTTTCATGCAATACATTATGCTAGCAAAGTTCTAAATGAAGCACAAATCAATTATGCTACAACTGAAAAAGAACTGCTAGCAATAGTGTTTGCATTGGAAAAATTTAGAAGTTATTTGATTGGGGCAAAAACAATTATTTATACTGACCAAGCTGCAATTAAATATCTTCTAAAGAAACCCGACTCCAAGCCACGATTGATTAGATGGGTTTAGCTTTTGCAGGAATTTGACTTAGAAATCCACGACAAAAGTGGCAAAGAAAACCAAGTGGTAGATCATTTGTCAAGATTGGTGAATAAAGAAGTCGCGTTAAGAGAACAAGAAATAGCAGAAATATTTCCTCATGAAAGGCTATTTCAACTTCAAACAAGACCATGGTTTGCTGATATGGCCAATTATAAAGCCTCAAGTATAATTCCTGAACATTTTATTTATCAGCAAATTTTTCTCAAAAGAATGAATTAATACGTCTAGGATGAACCATACCTGTTTAAAGAAGGAACCGATAATATTATTAGACGATGTGATGATGAAAATGAGGCCCACAAAATATTATGGCATTGCCATAATTCAGCCTATGGGGGACATTATAATGGGAACAAAACCGCGACCAAAGTACTCCAATCTGGATTCTTTTGGCCAACTATTTATAAAGATGCCGAAATGTATGTCCAAAAGTGTGATACATGCCAAAGGTCTGGGGGTCTTGGGCGACAAAGTGAAATGCCTTTACAAAATATCATAAAAATAGAAATTTTTGATTGTTGGGGCATTGACTTTATGGGACCTTTCCCATCATCGTTTTCAAATGAATATATCTTGGTGGCTGTTGACTATGTTTCCAGATGGGTGGAAGCATTAGCAACACCCAAAGCCGATGCGAAAACTGTTGTAAAATTTTTGAAAAATAATATTTTTACTCGTTTCGGCACACCAAGAGTATTGATAAGTGATGGGGGATCTCATTTTATAAATTCCCAACTAACATGAAGAGCAAGAAAATAAGAAGAAGAATATCTCTCTCAAGGCAAAAGTGGATAGATATGATTCATCAGGAGATGAATCTGAAAAGGAAGAGATGGAAGATATGAGTTTGTTCGTAAAGAAGTTCAGCAAGTTCCTTAAAAGGAACAAAGGCACTAAAACTGGACAAATAAAGAAATTTACCTAGAATAATGACGCTTCCACTTCAAACCAAAACTTCACATGCTTTGAATGTGGCAAGCTTGGTCATATGAAAATGGTTTGTCCAAATCTGAAGAGGAATGCCTTCAAGGGAAATTATGAAATGAAGACTGGGCGAAGAGCTTACATTGTTCGGAATATAATGATACCAATTCCGCCTTTGAACCAGAAAATGAAGAACAAGCACATCTCTCTCTCTCATGGCATCTCATCACTCTGATGATGAAGAGGTAAATGAATCTAACCTGTTTTCTTCTTCTGAATTGCAACATATATTTAATGATTTACATGATGAATACGTCAAACTCACCAAACTATTTTTAAAACAAAAAACTGAGTTAGAAGCATTTAGAAATAAACCATCATCGTCTTCATGTCAAAAATGCATTACTCTTGAAAAGAAAATATCAACGTTAAGTCTTGAACTAAATAAGGTAAACAAGAGTAGCAAAGATCTGAACAAGATTATCAAAGTTCAGAGATATTCTACAGACCGAAGAGGTCTTGACTATTATGAAAACCAAATTTCTAAGAATCAAAATGTCTCAACAAAGATAAACTTTCAGAAATAAAGTATTCATGCTCTTAAGAATAATAAATCTAGGATACATAAGCATCATCCTATATACACTTATTGTAAAAACCATGGGCATACACCAAACACTTGCATGATTAGAAAACATGGTGTGTCCTTAGATAATTATAGATGGGTTGAGAAAAATGCTAACCATGTAGGACCCAAAGAAATTTAGGTACCTAATATTACTTAACCTATTTTGCAGGAAAGTTTGAGAGCCGCTTGCAATTTATGGTACTTGGATAACGGCTGCTCAAAACACATGATGGGCGACAAAGATAAGTTCTATTTCCTTACTCCAATGGACAAAGGCTATGTCACATATGGTGATAACAACAAAGGAAAAATACTTGGAGTTGGTAGAATCGATAAGCCACCTTCAACTATTATAGAAGGAGTATTATATGTCGAAGGACTCAAGCACAACTTGTAGAGCATAAGTCAACTATGCGACAAAGGATTTCATGTGGTATTCTACCCGGATAAATGCATCATCGAAAGTAAGGATTCTAATAACTCTAAACTAATTGGTAAGTGAATAAATAATATTTATATGATTGACATAGATTCTTCTGTACGAATAAAATGTTTAGTTGCTAATCATAAAAATGATGCATGGCTTTGACATAGGAGAATTGCTCATTCATATGAATTATTTGAATAAACTGATTAAGAAAGATTTAGTTGTTGGTTTACCGAAAATGACGTTTGTTAAAGACAAACTATGTAGTGCTTGTCAAATGGATAAACAAACAAATACTTCTTTCAAACCTAAGCATATGGTTTTTTCCGATAGACCTTTGCAATTACTACACATGAACTTATTTGGCCCCTCAAGGACCAAGAGCTATGGTGGTAACTACTATGCTCTTATTATAGTATACGATTTCTCAAGATATACTTGGACTCTGTTCTTAGTACATAAGAATGAGGCATTCAACACCTTTAGCAAATATGCTAAAAAAGTTCAAAATGAAAAATCTCTGAAAATCGCTGCTATAAGAAGTGATCATGGGGGAGAATTTCAAAATGCTTCTTTTGAGGAATTTTGTGATGATCTAGGTATCAATCACAATTTTTCTGCTCCTAGAACACCACAACAAAATGGTGTTGTAGAGAGAAAGAATCGGTCCTTAGAAGAATTTGCTCGTACAATGCCGAATGAAACTAATCTCCCAAAATATTTCTGGGCTGATGCAGTTAATACGACTTGCTATGTTTCTAACAGAGTTATTATAACACCAATTCTCAAGAAAACCCACTATGAAATCTTTAAAGGTAGAAAACGAAACATTTCTCATTTGCATGTATTTGGTTGTAAATGTTTTGTTTTAAATAATGGAAAAGATAACTTAGGCAAGTTTGATGCAAAAGCTGATGAAGGACTCTTCCTAGGCTACTCTCTTATGAGTAATGCTTATAGAATTTTCAATAAAAGAACTTTAGCCATGGAAGAATTTGTTCATGTATCTTTTGATGAAACAAATCCTATAATAAAGGATGGACAAACTCTTGATGAAGAGGACTTGCCAAGTTCCCTTTCAAAGGAGGATTCTTTTACCAATGCAATAGCCAATTCTGAGCACTTGAAAATGGATGATTCTCTCTCTTCTCAAGAAGAGCATATTCATTCTGATTTACCTAAAGAATGAAGAACTCATCGAGACTATCCTATTGACAACATCATTGGCGATATAAGTAAGGTGTCACTGCTCGTTTAAAGCTAAATGATGCTTGTTTAAACACGACTTTCATTTCTCAAATAGAACCGTCCAAGATTGATGATGCAATCGAGTATGAACACTGGATTCTTGCTATGCAAGAAGAATTGAACCAATTTGAGAGAAATGAAGTTTGGGAACTTATTCCTAGACCAGATAATAGGCATATTATAGGAACTCGTTCGGTATTCCGTAATAAATCAGATGAAAATGGAATTATTGTTAGAAATAAATCTAGACTGATAGCACAAGGATACAACCAAGAAGAAGGAATAGATTTTGATGAGACCTTCGCTTATGTTGCTAGACTTGAGGCTATTCGGTTGCTACTTGCATATGCATGCTCTTTAAATTTTATGTTATATCAAATAGACGTAAAAAGTGTGTTTCTTAATGGTTATATACAAGAGGAAGTGTTTGTAGAACAAACCCCATGTTTTGAAGGCTACAAACATTCTTCTCATGTCTATAAACTAAAGAAAGCTCTTTATGGCTTACAACAAGCTCTGCATGCTTGGTACGCATGTCTAACAAACTTTCTTATTGAAAAAGGTTTTACAAAATGAAAGGTCGATACTACACTATTTATTAAGAAAATAAATCATCATACTCTTCTTTTTTCAAATATATGTAGATGATATTATTTTTGGTTCTACTAATGAAACCTTGTGTAGTGATTTCGGCAAAATGATGCAAGGGGAGTTTGAAATGTCTATGATTAGGAAGCTAAATTACTTCCTTGGATTACAAATCAAACAAATCAAGTTGCTTGGCCTACCTTAACTTAGGTTTCTTCAAGACGAAGTGATCTACCTTTCTTCAAGGCTAAGTAACCAAATTAAGCACATAGCATGCCATGCTTTAAATTGATTACTTTTAGCAATTCTTTTGAGCTTTTTTCTTGAATTTTGGCTTGAATTATTGTTCATCTTTGAATTTATTCTTTAATATTCAATTTCCTACAGAACTCAAAGAAAACTTGGACAATAATTAATAAAGAACTAATTTATTCAATCATGCAAAATTCACCTACAAAGTGTTAATTTAAGTTGGTTTTCTGCAATTTGCATAGGATAAGTGCCATAAAATGATGGTGAAAAGTGTATACTTTTTGCACTTATCAGTTACCTGACTGAGAAAACAGTTACAAAAGCAAAACTAACTGATGTAACCGATTAATAGGATAAATTAATCGATTAACACCTTGGACAAAACTTTTGACTAATCAATTACCACCCTGTGACAATCAATTACACAGAGTTGTTGAAACTAGATTTTCAAATTCAAATGTACAACTTTCATCCAAAGTGAATAGGTTTCATTCCAATCATGTCTCCTATTCATGGAAGGTTATCATGATTGATTGGAAGCCTATTTAAAGGCATCGAGACATCCAAATTCATAACACACGAAATACACAATTGTTTACAATCACACAAAACTTTCAAACACTTAGTAAACAATTTTCTGCATATTTTTCCTAAGCAACTTTGTTTCTAAACTTTCATATTTTCTGAAGTTGCTTGATAAAGTTCCAAGTGTTCTAAACTTTCAAAATATTAAGAGCATTTTATACTAAGTATTTATACTGTGAGATCAAGGATTGCAAGTTATAGAATTGTCAAAACTTGTAAAGGCAATCCAAAGCCATTGTAGAATTCTTCATCTTGTTGTAAACTTTTCATCAGAAGTATGTGTTGAAAAGGGGAAAGAGTTCACTTGAAAAGGGAATTTTCAATGGTAGATAAGTTGTGAGTGTGTAAGGTACAAAAATATCGAGAAGAGAAATAGTAATTACAACTCAAATTATCTAGTGAAAAAATCTCGTGTAATCTTCGATAGACAAGAAGGTGAACCATTATAAAAATTCTCTATGTACTCTTCTCCTATTCATTCTTGTCATTTACTATTGCTTTACTTGGTTGAAATCTGCACAAATAATCTGCCGTATATACACTTTGATAACATAGCATAAAATTCAGCCATATTCTCCCAACAACTAATTCACTTCTCTTTAAGTTGACATCTTAAACTTACACAAATAATATCCAATGATTCATATTAATTGTTCTTATTTATCATAATAACAATTGTTTTCACCATAGTCACTTCCTATATATTAATATTACAACTATAGATTAAATATTATAATTTTATAATATCTATATAAAAATACATTTACTTTAATTTGGAAATATGAGGATTTTTAATGAATAAATCCTATCACCCTTTAGAAATTATTTCTTATCTTCTTTTAAAAAGAACTAACCTAATATCTTAATATTAATATTATAAAAATGAAGGTTGATTAGAAAATATTTTTAGTTTTATTTGATGTATTTTTGTTTACAAAAAATAAAATGTGTTTGTTTTATGCATTTCCAATATTCCTTTATTTTGTAAACAATAAAAGTATGATTAACTATGTTTATACTTAGGTGAACATCATTGTTTAGTTAAGTTAAAATTTATATGTAATTATTTTTAACTGACATTTATTACAAAGTTTATAAGCATATTATCATTGAATGACTTTTTTATGGTTAAATTGCTCATTCATACATTTATATAACATATTATTAATAATATATTTATTTAGTAGGGAAAATAAGATACACAATTAAGACATATTATTTTGTGAAATATAATTCTAGCCTTATCCAATGGGAAAAACAAGGACTATCAATTATATATAATTTCTCAAGATCTAGGATAACTTTCTCATATTTGTTCGGAATAATGTCTCAGATTTGTGCTATTTCAATTGCTCATTGAGCATCAATATTGAGTGATACCTTATTGATCTATGTTCAATCCTTGATCATCAACAATCAAATCATCTCTAGAATATTGGCCAAAAAATCTATCATCATTGTTCGCAATCTAATAAAATTATTTATAATGCAACAACCATTACGAGTTAACATGTCTTCTAACAGGATAATTTGATATTATCTTTAAGATATGAAAACTTTTATTTAGTACTCCAAAAAACCTTTCAATAACATTCCTTAATGAGGAGTGTCTATGATGAATAAGTCTTATTTTCCACTTGGTCGCTGTCCACCACAAAAATCTCGCAAGACATATTAGGAAATTTAGAATCAACAAGAGTAAATTGATTTGCAAAATAAAAAGAGTATCTATTAAATATCTTATAACTTTCTACTAGAAAATATGATCAACTCAAAAAATGTCTCAGTGTCCCTCTATTCAAATTGATCTAGTATACTTGGACAAGGCTTTAGACCATAAATCATCTCAAATCTTCCCCACTTTGAGAGGCTTCCATTTTTCCTTTGCTTTTAGTGCTCCTTATTTCATGCATAACTTTTTAAAAAGAAATACTAAAATAGTGATCATGCGAACTTTGACAAGTGTTTTGGCTATGAGTGGTGATATAATAATGATGATAAAATTTAATTTGAGTTTGACTTGTGTAGATGTGGTGGTGGTGAAGATAGAATTTAGTTTGTATTTACGTTTTGAGTGGTTGTGAGGTTATGATAATAGTGGGGAAATGAATTTTAACTTATGCATTAAAGATGATATATTTTAACAACAAAATTATTACTTTAGTGGAGTGAGTATTTCTTTAACATGATGCACACCTTAAGCAAATAAGTCATCGACAAGATCTTCTTAAACTTGTAGAAAATGATATAAGGCTCAAAACATCTGTTTTTCATATCCATCTTTCATTTTTTTCTTTATCCTATTTTCAACATTTTTCTAACATGATATTCAACTATCAAGAGGATTACTAGGTTTTAATAAGAATGACCTGTGATTTAGGCGAAAATTTCCTATGAAATATTTCTTCTATGATAATTGATATTGCACTTTTGCCACAACTTTTGTCTGAGATATTAATTGATGATTCTCAGCAGACTTTTTAATACACAATTTTCATTTTTTTTTACACTTTAAGTTAGAAACACTCTTTGTATTCTCTTATCCCTTATTCACATGAGTGATGTGGAAAAAATGTATTATTTTCTTTAATAACTGAATGTCATTAAGTTGAAAAACTACTTGCCCCAGGTTAATGACATATTGAGGATTATTCAAAAATTATCTCTTTTCATGATGTCTAGGCTCAAATGGGATGTCTAGGGATATTGGCAAAAATGCTTTGTGTCATCGGAAACTTCTGGCTGAAATATCGCACATGTAATGCATCATCCTCCATTTTATTTTTGACTCAAATATCTCACATGTAATGCATAAAGTAATTAATTTGGGCTCATTTTTGTTATCTGTTTTTTTGGGATAAATACAATTAGTAGGGTTAATATGGCTGATAAGGTGGGATATGAGATGGTGAAATTTGCATGATCAATGCATTAGTATATACTGTTAGACTTTTAAAAACTTTATGAGCCTTTAATGGTTCATAAGAACCCGTTAATTTAGGACCTTAACATTATGACATTCATATATGATAGAAGAATAGAGTAAGGAATACCTGGTTTCATTTCTGTCCCCCTTTATGTACTTTATGTTTGCCTTTCTGGTTGCTTTTGTTCTTACCTCTCTGACTTTCCTTTATGCGTTCCTTGATGATTAGGAACTCAATTTCCTTCCTTCTCTATATGGCACTACACTTTACTTTCTCAACCACCAGTGTTTCTATAATTCTCACTTTGTATTTCTATTCATCAGATAGCAAATAATGAATTGAATGAGATGTTTTTCCAATGCATGAGTGCCTCTATTTATAGGAGAATTTAGGAGGATTTATTGGAGAAAGTAACTCCTCCACTTGCATAGAAACTACCCATGAAGTGAGAGGAGAGGGAGTTAACAACACCCCACTTGTTTGATCCATCGATTGCCAACCATCATCACATTGTGCACTTTCATTCAAAATAGTAACTTCCAAGAACATGGACCACTAATTAGAATTAATCTAACAATCTCCCACTTGGTCCATGTGATGACTTGAAGATTCATGACTTTAATTGTGCACTTTAATTGAACCTTACAAATCATCATCCTTAATTGAATTGAAATGGTTGAATCATGGCGGTCACAAATTATATGAGGCAACCTGATCCCTTCCATCTATTACAATCAACTCAACTCAACCAACTTTAATTTGAGTCTTCATCAACCTTTCGAAGATTCACCAAGTTATCTCATTAAAACCATAAAAGTACAATCTTTAATATGGATAACTTAAACTTTAATTACGGAAATGAAACTTTCATTGAATTCAAATGTGTCATATAATGATAAGCAAACCTCTACACATGTATATATACATCAGGTAATATCACATTAACAAGGACTTATCTATAATGTCCATCCTTTCTACATGGCCAATGTAAATTTTGGATGACAATCCCTTAGTTAAAGGATCTGCTACCATTAGATCGATACTAATACGCTCTATAGACACTTTCTTATTCCGTACTTCTTCTTTAACTGACATGAACTTTAAATCCATATGTTTGGCACCTCTCGAATACCTGTCATTCTTAGAGAAGAATACAACTGCAGAATTATCACATTAAAACTTCAACGACCTAGCTACACTGTCTATAATGGCAAGCCCTGAAGTAAATTTTCGCAGCCACAATGCATGATTTGTAGCCTCAAAGCATGCCACAAACTCAGCCTCCATGGTGGACGTAGCAATTACAGATTGTCTACCACTTTTCTATTAAATGGCTCGTCCACCGATTAGGAAAACATACTCAAATATAGATTTCCTTGAGTTCACACATCGTGCTTAGTCTGATTCCGAATAACTTATCACCTCAAGGTGATCTGACCTTCTATACGTGAGCATGTGATCCTTAGTGCCTTGCAAATATCTGAGAACCTTCTTTGCAGCCTTCCAGTGGTCCATTCCGGGGTTACTTTGATATTAGCCTAACATTCCAACAACAAAGCTGATATCCGGCCGAGTGCATGTCTGAGCATACATTAAACTCCCAACCACTAATGCATAGGGAATCAATTCAATTTCCTTATGTTTGAAATCATTCCTTGGACATTGTTTTTCACTGAATTTGTCCCTTTTTTGGATTTGAACAATCCCTGCGGAGCACTTATCCATTCTGAATCTCTCTAATACCTTATTGATATATGCTTTCTGAGACAATCCTAGAAGTCCTTGTGATCTATCACGGAATATTTCTATTCCTATCACATAGAATGCCTAACCCATATCTTTCATTTCAAAATTATTAGAGAGAAACTTCTTTACATCATGTAACAATTCTTTTGTCATTTGCAGTAAGCATAATTCATCCTGTATAGTCTGAATCTGAATAACCGATCACCTCAAGTTGATCTGACCTTCTATATGTGAGTATGTGATCCTTAGTGCCTTGCGAATATCTGAGAACCTTCTTTGCAGCCTTCCAGTGGTCCATTCCGGGGTTACTTTGATATTAGCCTAACATTCCAACAACAAAGCTGATATCCGGCCGAGTGCATGTCTGAGCATACATTAAACTCCCAACCACTAATGCATAGGGAATCAATTCAATTTCCTTATGTTTGAAATCATTCCTTGGACATTGTTTTTCACTGAATTTGTCCCTTTTTTGGATTTGAACAATCCCTGCGGAGCACTTATCCATTCTGAATCTCTCTAATACCTTATTGATATATGCTTTCTGAGACAATCCTAGAAGTCCTTGTGATCTATCACGGAATATTTCTATTCCTATCACATAGAATGCCTAACCCATATCTTTCATTTCAAAATTATTAGAGAGAAACTTCTTTACATCATGTAACAATCCTTTATCATTTGTAGCAAGCAGAATGTCATCAGCATATAAGACTAACAATATAAACTTACTCCCACTAACTTTCATGTAGATACATTAGTCAACAGTGTTTTCCATAAACCCATATGATGTAATGGTATCATTAAACTTTATATACCATTGTCTAGAAACTTGTTTAAGTCCGTATATTAACTTATTTAATTTACACACTAAATTTTATTTTTTTTGTGGTCACGAACCCTTCGGGTTGGTTCATATAAACTTTCTCGTTTAAGTCACCATTCAGAAAATCGATCTTTACGTCCATTTGGTGAAGCTCTAAGTCATAATGAGCCACCAAAGCCATAACAATTCTTAAAGAATCTTTCTTAGATACTTGAGAGAAAGTTTCTTTATAATCAATACCCTCTTTTTGAGTGAAACCTTTGGTGACAACTCTAGCCTTATATATTTCAATGTTGCCTTTCGAGTCATGCTTGGTCTTAAAGACCCATTTACAGCAAACTCGTTTTGAACCCTCAGGCAAATCAACTAGATCCCAAACTTTATTTCGTCTATTGATTTCAACTCTTGTTTCATAGCATTGAGTCACTTTTCAGAATTGTCACTTTCCATGACTTGTATGAATGAGACTGGATCCTTATCAATGCTCAAGTCACATTCATGTCCAAGTGAATATACAATATAATCGTCAGAAATAGCTAGTCTTCTTTGCGTTTCAGACCTTCTTAATGCTATTTCTTGTGGTTCTTCCATTACTTGATCATTAATGACTTCATTAATCACATCATTAACTATTTGTTCATCTTGTGGGTTTTGGGTATTATCTTGTTGTCTCTGTTTGTTATTTGACGATAATATAACTAGGGGAACAACAACATCAGGAGACGTCTTCGGCGAAGAAGATTCAATAGAAGTCTCAATAATATCCACCTTTCGTGACTTATCACTCCCACTGGTTTGACCATTCTCAATGAACCTAACATTTTCAGACTCAACTATTCTCGTACTTTGGTTAGGACAATAAAATATGTACCCCTTGACTTTTCCGGATAGCCTATAAAGAAACCACTAATGGTTCTTGCATCAAGCTTCTTTCCATGTGGGTTGTACACTTTTACTTATGCTGGACAACCCCAAATAGGGAGATGTCTCAAAATGGGTTTCCTACTAGTCCATAACTCATAGGGAGTTTTAGGAACTGCCTTACTATGAACTCTATTTAGCAGATACACAACGATCCTTAATGCGTACATCCACAACGATAAAGGTACATTACAATGACTCAATATTGACCTAACAATTTCCATTAGAGTTTGATTCCGCCTTTCAACCACACCATTTTGTTGTCGCGTGTAAGGCATGGTGTATTGAGCACATATGCCTCGACTTTCGAGAAACTATGCAAATAGTCTTGGACATTGTCCATTCTCATTATATTTGCCATAATATTCACCACCTCTATCAGAACTCACAACCTTAACCTTCTTTTCAAGTTGGTCAATGAATACCTTTAGGACATCTATTGATTGAGATTTTTCATGCAACAAATATAGGTAACAATAACGTGAGTAATCGTCTATAAAAGTGATGAAGCACTTTTCACCACCCCAAGATGGAACATCAAAAGGACCACAAATATCTCTGTGTATCAATTCAAGAAGTTTGCTACTTCTTGTGGTTGGGTTATTTGATATGAGTTTAGTTTTTTTTCCTTTAATACAATCTAAGCAAACATCCCAATCACCAAAATCCAAAAGAGGTAAAATATCACCTTTTGTTAACCTCATTATCCTTTCTTTGGATATATGGCCTAATCTTTTATGCCACAAGTAATTAGAATTCTTAGCAAAATATTTAAGTTTGCCACCAACATCATGTTCAACATAAAATAAAGATTCCTTAAATTTAAAATCAAGATTGGAGCAATATAAATCATTCATTAATGTACCAGAACCAAAATAGTATGAATGTTTACATAATTTATAACCAGAATGCTCAATCTTAAAATTAAAACCTATACAATCCAGCCTAGCAACTGAAACCAAGTTCCTGGAACATTCAGGAACATAAAGACACTTTTCTAGATCTAAATAGTTTCCATTATCTAGGATCAATATGTATGTCCCAATTCCATGAACTCATGCCTCTATTATGTTCCACATGTAAAGAAACTTCTCAATTTCCTGGGTTCAGATTGAAAGGAATCCCTGCATAATATATGACACATGCGTGTTGTTGCACCAGAGTCTAACCTCCAAGTATTATTAGAAACCTCAATAAGAAATGATTCATCTATAACGGAAACAAAATGTTTACCTTTCTTTTCGAACCATTTCTTCCTTTTAGGAAAATCCTTCTTATAGTGTCCATTCTTCTTACAAAAGAAGCACTTCATTTCTTTATGGATTTTCCCTTCTTTAATTGGGATCTTTTCCTTCACCTTTCCTTTGTTCCTAATGTTTGGCTTGAATCTGCTGGTGTTACCTAGCTCTTGAATGGACAAGTGAATGAAGTCATTCTTAATTTTCTTTAACCTCCTCTCATCTTGAACGAGCATGGCCTTTACTTCCTAAAAATTTCATTTCTCCTTTATGGTGTTATAGTTCACTTAGAATTGGCCAAACTCAACATGAATGGAGTTAATGATGAAATGTACCAAGAATGCTTCTATAACCTCCATCCCCATGCCTTTCATTTTCGCAGCCAGATTTGTCATGCTAGTTACATGATCATGAATGGGCTGCGACCAGTAAAACTTCTTGGTCGTCAGCTCTGTCATGAGATTTCCCACCACAGACTTATCAGTAATGTTTTATTAGGAGTATTCCTTGATCATTGTCATAAATTCCCTTGCATTATTAGTCTGAGGCATAGATGGCTTGACGTTGTCAGGGATTAACATTTTTATAAGCTAAGACTCAACCTGTTTGACCACTACCAAGCCTCATATAAAGTATTGTCTGCCTCCGAGCTGGTCTCAGTTATTTTTGGTACATTATCCATAATGATGGCCAAGTCCAACTCCATAACACCCAGTGAGAATTAGATCTGTTCGGACCAATCAGCATAGTTCAATCTGTTGAACTTGACACATTTGTTGCCTAAGGCGAATGCATTGAATGAAGCTAAAATAAGACATGATCACACTTTAATGCTTTGAATAAACTTTATGGATTCAAACAAACTTTTATTCATGCACTTAATTTATCTTTGGATAAAATTTAAATGCATTAAACTTTTATTAATGATGTCCAATATTATACTTTAATGACTAATTAATCATACTTTTTAAAAATGCATGTTATCTTTGGATAAACGAGCACAAACAAGTATGTTTAAAACTTTAATTTCATTAAATACATGCAGTGATCCACCTTTGGTTGGTCAAAATATGTGTTATAATTAATGAACAAATCCAATTAATTATCCTTGCAACATCATAATCTTAATTACATGTAATGATTCACCTTTGGGTGATCAAAATATGCATCATAATTAATAAATAAACATAATTTATTTTCCTTATGACATCATAATCTTAACTATAATTGATGTCCACTTAAATCATTATCAGTAATTTGATACATCTAACATTCATGTTAGAGGAGTATTGAATTTAACATTTTACAAAAGTAGCATCACCCCAAACAAATAACATGAATATTATACTAAAATATGTTGTTTTCATTCTCAAAAGATTGATATGAGAAAATAATGTTATACTGTTACTTTGGAAGTCACAATATAAAATTCAATAGTAAACCCGTTTTCAATTCAGTCATAAAATTAAAACATGATTCTCAAATCATTTTACGCACAAAGTATGTGTACTATGGATGCATGTAGACTTGTCAAAACGGTCTACCCGAACGGGCTCGGGCTAGCCCGCTTTTGATTCGGGCTAAAACGAGTCAGGCTAAAAAACCCGGTTACATTTTATGTCTCTTAAATTGTAGCTCATACCCGCCCAAATCGGACTATGGGTTGTAGCAGGCTGGCCCAGATAACTTTTTTATTAAAAAAATTAAATAAAATAAATGGCATTTTACAACCTATTTATCCCAAAAAAAACACTATAATAAAGTAGACAATTGTTGCTTTTTTTATGTATGTTCTACTAAAATGCTTTAAAAGGTCCCAAATTGCTAAATCATAAATAATACAATTGTCTAAATATTAAATCTTACACTTTAAACAAAATATTAAATTCATAGCAATGATAAAGTACTATGCAATAGAAAGCACACAGGTTCAATAAAATCAACATTTTTCTCTCATTCATTAGATTGAACAATTGATTCTAAACCCCTATGAGAAAGTTTTATGTCTTTAATATCAATGACATCTCGCTCATCATCATCATCTTCATTATCATATTCTACAATAAAAAATTAAGTATGTTAACAGAATTGAATGACTAATTTAAAGTGTATAGGAGAACTTGAACTTAAAAAAACTTACCGACAAAACCATGTAACCAACTACGTGTGCACAATAGAGCTTGAACTGATTCACCATTCAAAGAACTTCTATATTTGTTCAAAACTCGAGCACCAATACTAAAATCAGATTCTGATGCCACTGTAGTTATTGGAAAGCTTAATACATCACAAGCCATCTTTGAAAGAGTAGGACATGCACGACTTCTATCCTTCCAATAAGATTAAACATCAAAACGCACATCTTGTGGAATTTGTTCTGGATCTGCCTCTAAATAAATATCAAGTTCATTTTTTTCACGAGAGGTCGTTCTCTTTGTGTTCTTATGTTGTTCAAGCTTAAAAATAAATAGCCAAATTTGTTAAACTATACATGCGTATAATGAATGGAAAATGAAATATTTATACAAAATTGATTAAATCAACTTATACGGGCTTGGTACAAGGGTACTTGAAACTTCTTTCCTTTTACTCCTCCTAATGATGATGAAGCTTGCAATTGTGAATGACTCTCATTGGATTGATCCTTCTTGTTGACATACTCATCATAAAGTCTATAAAAATTTATTTTGATCTCTTTCACCTTCTCCACAAAAAATGGATCAACTTCTTCATATAAACATTGCACAAAATCAAGTTTTTTAGATGGGTCAAGAATAGCCCCAAATGCCAATACCATGGTATAGTCACTCCAATATTTTTCAAATTTGGCTTTCATGTTGTGAGCCATTTGTTGAATAATCAAATCTTCACTTGTCAAGATAGAGTTCAAAAGACACTCTATAATGTGGGTAAGAAAAACCAGATATCAACATTGTAATATTGTTAAATGGTCTCAAAAAGTCACATATTATATCAGCTCTATTCCACTCATCTTCTGATGGACACCACATATAACTCGTATCATGCAAGCTAAAACTATTAAAGGCACGTCGATAATTGATTGCACTCTCAAGCATTGTAAAAGTAGAGTTCTATCTAGTGACACAATCAGATCTCAACCCAATTGACGTATCAATCCCACCAACCAATGCAACACAAATAAAAAATTGTCTTGTTCTACTTTCACTAACCTTAATATATTTCACACTTTGTCTAATTTTATGCAATGCATCACTTGCAACCTTCAAACCATCTTGAACAATGAGATTCAAGATATAAGCACAACATCTTACATGGAAGAACTCCCCATTAAGCAACAAACTTTTTGACAATACTAAGTGTTCTTTCACATGGTTTTGCATGTTATCATTTGAGGTAGTGTTATCCAAAGTGAGGGAAAAATCTTTTTTTTTTAATTCCCCAATCTCTTAAAAATTCCATCACTTTCAATGCTAATTCTTTTCCGGTGTGTGGAGGTTTCATATGAGAAAATGTAAGAATCTTACTATTTAATTTTCATTCCTTATCAACATAATGGGCAGTCAAAGAAATGAAACCATGATTTGTGCATGCAGTACAACAATAAGAAGTCAAACATATTCTACTAGGAATTTCAAGCAACTGTGATTTTAACTTTAATTTTTCAACATCATAAAGCTTCATCACATCACTTTTAGCATTATTTCTAGTAATGAATCTACAATCATCATTTAAATTTTTTTGGTATTTTCTAAATACCCTCCACTCAACAATATTAAATAGAAGACCATGTGAAATGATCAATTTGTTAGGTATTAGTGGACAAAACACACCTAGAAGGAGGGTTGAATAGGTGTCGTGGTTATCAATTACCACTTTTCGCACCGAAGCCCTATTCTGGAAAAAAGCCCCAGTTAATCAATTAACACTCTACTTTAATCGATTAACACACAGAAAAACAACAAGTTGTAGAATGGCTTCTTGCACAACCACTTACCGATGTTCAAGAATAGATAAAGCGGATATTATTATACAGAATTAAACTAGATACAACAATCTATCAGTATCTAGAATATCATCTAATATCATGCAATAATAAGACTTTAAATGTAAAGAGATAAATGATAGAAAAGCCTACAACAAGGAATTTTATCGTGGTTCGTTTGCGGGTCCACTTGCAAACTACATTCAGGCATTCCCTTCTGATCTCGAGAGATTTTCTTCACTAATATTGAATAGAATGTATAGTTACATGCAAACTTCTAATACAACACTTAGACACTCCCTTCTTGAATCCAAGAACCCAATTTCTTGGTTTGACTATCCTAATCGCCTAAGAAAACTTTTCTTACGATCTAGCCCTAGCCAAGAACTTGTTCTAAACTCAAGACATCTAAGTCTTGGTGAAGACACACTGAATCTCTTAGGTGGTAAGACGTTAGGAGACAAATTCCCTTATTACAAAAACTATACAAAAACAGAGTTTTATAAAGCACAAGGTTGCTCAAAATATTACAATTAAAACTCAACTAAAACCCATATACAAAGCTCACAAGATAATATGAATATGTATTAGTTTATGAAAATGCAGAAACACATAATTTCTACCCTAAAATTCTCTAAAAGAAATGCAAGAAAACATGCAAGAAAAGATAGGAATGTTTAACACATAAACCACATGCAATATAATGACAATTAAAGCCTAAGCATGATACTATCTCTCACAATGCATTTCACTCTACCTATATGACACAATTAAGCACGAAAATATGCAACTAGAAATTTCTAAAAATGAATGATATGTTATATGGCTTGATCTGAAAACACAGTTTTTATAGAAAACTTTTCAGAGACTCAGTTAATCGATTAAGTACCCATTTAATCGATTAACGAGTTGTTGGGAATAATTGTTTTCAGGTTTTCAGTTATCTATTAAAACTGTAATCACGTTAATCGATTAAAACACCCCTTAATCGATTATCTAGCACATTTTCAACTAAATGATTAAATGGTAAACATCCTATATGTTATGCTTATCAACTATACATGTTTTACCAATATATTATGTCTAAGGTGTACAAGTAACATGTATGATTAATACATGAACACATAATGATCTAGATGGAATATCTCATGTAAATGGAATGAGTACCTTTAAGGCTTGTGAGAATTGCATCTAGGTTTACCTAACCTAGACTCAATATCTAAGGCACACATCTTAGACTTCTAAAAATAACTTTTATTAAAGAGCCTAGTCTAGATATGAAACCCTTGAGTCTGCGGCATGTTGGTTTGTTGAGTCATCTTCAAGCTTTCACTAAAACCTTGTCTTCATCAAAGCATAGGCAATCCAATAGTGTTGTACTTGACCCTTTGCACTTTCAATCTCCCCCTTTTTGATGATGACAAATTCCCCACCAAATCTTGTTTTGATGCATAGCTTGATGATGGCTATAGAATTCATGGTTTTTAATTTCGAAGTTATTTCAAAGTTAAAGCGCATTGCTCCCCCTTAATGTAAGTAGGTAGTGAAACCGGAAGCTGAATTTTATTTACAACCTGCAAACACATCAAACAACAAAGCAACCTTTCTCCCCCTTTTGACATTATCAAAAATATAAACTAATCAATCTTGTCAAAAGTAAGAAGAGTTATGTGATGATATCAAAATTGTAATCAATTAATTAATTTTGGGAATTTAACTAATCAACCAGTTGAAGGAAGCTTGAACAAGTGCTCTTGTTAATAACACTTAATCGATTAAATACATGTGTTAATCGATTAAATGGACAAAACATAGTAAATGAATAGTTTTAATGGCATATATAGTTATACAATAACTAGCTAAGCATAGAATGATCAAGCATTGATATAATAACATGTAAACAATAGGCTTAATCATATAAGATAGATGCATATAACCAATCATGGTCAAGAACCATTAAACACACATTCATACTATATATGACATAGATAAGCATGTGATATAAGTGATTGAAACAAAACCAATAACGATAAAAGTTCAACATCATGCATATCAAGTGACAAAAGTTCAGCAAAAGTAGATAGTAACTATTACAACCCAATAAAAGCAAAGAGAAAATAGGTCTCATGGAGTACAAAGCAACACAATCCTAAAAATTATCAAATAGAAGAAATAAACCTAAGGCAACCTAGGGTCTAGAGTCTTCTAACTAAGGATGCGGAGGAAGGTTTCTATCATCAGGAATCGTCAGACTGCTATCTCCCTTGATGAGAACTCTTAGCTTTTCAAATTCTGCACAAAACCTGTCATTATGTGCCTCAACGGTGGTTTGAAAAAAGCTCCTCAAGGACTTATAGTGGTTATCAATGTAAGCGACCTAACGTTCCTCAAATTGCTCCAAGTCAGTATGGTAAGAATCCTTCAAAGACTGAAAACGTAGGTCCATTCTGTTATTCAGCCTCTGATCCATAGCATTCAAATGAGCTAATCCAAAGGAAGGTTCTTGCAGTGCGTTCCCATTTGTCTCCCCCCGAGTTCCTGCATTCTGCTCATCCATCCCTGCCTGGTCATCATCTCCAAATAAGTCTAGATCCACAATGGTGTAGTCCTCTTGATATTGCCAAGTATTTCCATACTTGTAAATACCCATATTGTGGATCAAGCTCTCACCAACAAGGTGATCTTTATCAGTAGACTCCATCATGATAGTGTCAGATACATCAATGTGCATATAATCAATGATCCTCGAAATGAAGATACTATAGGGTAGCAGCTTGGATTGTGAAGTAGACACACTATACATGACCTTAAGGATCTCCTCAGGCCAATTTATCATAACATTTTCCTTGACAGCATACATGAACCTCAAATCATTCACGGTGGGTTGTGCATGATTTGTGTTCCTTTGAACCAAAATGTAAGCTATCAGATAGTGCAAAAGCCTATTCTCCACATACAACGATCCAGCTTTTGTTAATTCTCCTTGGACATATAGATAGGGACCTCTCAAACATGACTTGTAAACCTCAGCAGCATCAAATGAATTCTTAACCCAATCACAGTCACCAATGCTAGCACCATTGGTAGACAAACCACCCACATTCATAAAAATTTCCTCACTCAACACAAATAAATTCCCAGAAACCATAGACCAATACTTTCCATCCTTATACCTAAAGTTGGCATAGAATTCCCTAATAAGAGCAGGGTATATCTTTCCCTTTAATTCCAAAAAAGTGACAACTCCTTGAGCTTGCATGTTGTGCGGAAATTCAAAATTTTGTTCTGCCATCAAGGTTAAGTTGGCATACCTGATATATGTTGGTTTCCTACCTTGAAATTTTGACAACTGAGTCTCCTGCAAAATGAGAGAGTAGGAAGGGTCTCCACGGTCCTGCCTCACACTTGGATTCGAAGATGAAGCAATCGGAGTCCTTCGTGCATGTTGTGTTGTTGTCTTAATCCTTTTTGAACGACCTATTTCCATTTTTATAGTAAAACCGAGAGAATTGAGAGATTTAGGAGGACAAGTGGAGGAACCTAAACTTAGGATTTGGAATTGGGGAAAACGGGTTTCTTGGAAAATTTCAAAGAAATTGGGGTTAAATGAAGTGCAATATGGGTAGAAGGTGAGGTTTAATCTTCGTTTAAGCTAAGGATTGAGATTGTGTTGTTGCCTCTGAGATTTAGAGAGAAAAGGGGATAGAGAGGTTTTGAAAAAGTGCCACAAACGATGTTGTTTCTACTTTATCTGCAGCCGTTAATCGATTAAATGTTGCACTTAATTGATTAATCATAGTTAAAAATTCCAGATTTTCAGAAAAATAAGCATAGGTAATCGATTAATATGAAACTTTAATCGATTAAAGTTCTTAGAAAATAATGTTTTAGCTACTGGAACTTATTTTAATCGATTAAGACTCTTGGTTAATCGATTAACTGACATCAGATTTGTAGAATCAAGTATGTTTTTGAGTTTTAGAAGCATGCAAAGATTTCTAACATATATTTAACAATTTTAAGCAAACACACATACATATAGAGCTTATTATACTAGATCATGAATCATATTAGGAATAGAATGCATTTAACAAGTATTTATTTTGAAGCATATAAGGCATTCAACATGCGAAGCAAATAATAAAATTCTAGACGATGTAATCAAGATATTTTCATCAAGGATTCCAAGTTCTCTTCGAAAAACATAGAAAGTATTTCGTGAGAGGGGCTTGGTGAAAATATCTGCTAATTTTTTAGTAGTCTCAACAAATTCAAGCACACAATCGCCTTTTTGAACATGATCACGCAAGAAGTGATGCCTAATTTCTATATGCTTGGTTCTCGAATGCAAAACGAGATTCTTGGATAGATTTATGGCACTTGTATTTTCACATTTAATAGGAATTGTTTCTAGATTAAGACCAAAGTCCTTAAGTTTCTGCTTCATCCATAGGATTTGAGCGCAACACACAACGACGGGAATGTATTCCGCTTCGACGGTGGACAAAGCAACACAAGCTTGCTTTTTATTGTGCCATGCTACTAAGGAACTGTCTAGTAAGTCACAAGTCCCACTAGTGCTCTTCTGATCCAACTTATATCCAGCAAAAACGGAATCAGAATACCCTACCAAGGATAGTGAGGCATCCCTAGGATACCATAATCCCATATTTATAGTTCATTTTAAATATCTCATGATACATTTAACAGCACTATAATGTGAATCTTTATGTAATGCTTGAAATCTAGCAGACATGCAAACACTAAACATAATATATGGGCGGCTCGCAGTCAAATATAATAATGAGCCGATAATCCCTTGATACTTGGTTACCCCAATAGCTTTTCCCTTTTCGTCTTTGTCTAGATAGCAAGCGGACGCCATGGCTGTAGAAGCTTATTTACATTTTTCCATGTCGAACTTTTTGAGTAACTCCTTGCAGTACTTCGATTGACGAATGAAAATTCCACTTTCCCTTTGTTTGATTTATAGCCCAAGGAAGAAAGTCAGCTCATCCATCATCGACATCTCAAATTGTCCCTGCATCATCTCAGAAAATTCTCTACAAAGAATGTCGTTAGTAGATCCGAAAATTATATCATCAACGTATATTTGAACTAATAATACATGATCATCTAATCTACGGATAAAGAGGGTAGTATCAACTATACCTCTCATGAACACTTTTTCTAAAAGGAAATAACTCAATTTGTCATACCAAGCTCTAGGAGCCTGTTTCAAGCCATAGAGAGCATTCTTGAGTTTATACACATGGTTCGGAAATTTAAAATTTCCAAAGTTGGGAGGTTGATCATCATACACCTCCTCTTGAATGAAACCATTCAGAAATGCGCTCTTAACATCCATTTGGAAGAGCTTAAAATTCATAATCATTGCGAAGGATAGAAGCATCATAATGGCCTCTAATCTGGCTACAGGAGCGTAGATCTCATCATAATCGATGTCTTCCTCCTAGTTGTAGCCTTTGGCCACTAAGCGTGCCTTATTTCTTATGATCAAACCATATTCATCTAGTTTTTTTTCGGAAGACCCATCTAGTACCAATCGCTGAATGTTCTTTTGGCTTAGGGACCAAGTCCCATACATTATTGCGCTCGAACTGGTTTAGCTCTTCTTACATAGCTATATCCTAGTGCACATCCTCAATGGCCTCATTGATGGTCTTTGGCTCGATCTGAGATACGAAAGTAATGAAGTTATATAAATTTTATAAAGAACTACAGGTTAGCACTCCTGTAGAGATATCACCTATAACTTTGTTAAGTGGATGATCTTTCTTGATCTTCTATGCGATCAGCAAGTCCTGATGCTCATCTTGGACAATTTGCTCTACTTCTTCTTCTTTGTCCTGGTCCATGTCCTTAGAGTATACTTCTTCTAAAGCACCTGCAACATCACCAGAAAATACCTTTATCTTCTCTTTTGGAGAAGATTCATCAAAATGAACATGTACAGACTCTTCTACTTGCATTGAATATTTATTAAACACTCGATAAGCTTTACTATGCAATGAATACCCTAAAAATATTCTCTCATCCGCTTTTGAGTCAAATTTTCCTAGTGCTCTTTTTCCATTATTTAAAATAAAGCATTTACATCCGAAAGCATGAAAATGAGCAATATTCGGTTTTCGGCCTTTTGAAAGTTCATAAGGAGTTTTCAAAAAAGTAGTCCTCAAGAGTATACGATTTATTACATAGCAAGCAGTATGGACTGCATCAGCCTAGAAGTACTTAGGAACCTTGCTTTCGTTCAGAATGGTTCTAGCAAGCTCCTCTAGAACTTGATTTTTCCTCTCAACAACTCCACTTTGTTGAGGAGTACGAGGAGCCGAGAACTGATGCATGATACCATGTTTATTAAAAAATAAATCAAACTGGTCCTCCACTCCTATGGCATCTGCATGCTACCTAGATAAGGACGAAAAAGGAACAGCAATAGAGGTAACAAAATATTATGGTATAATTAGATCATTACTTTACTTAACTGCAAGTCGACCTGATATCATGTTTAGTGTATACATGTGTGCGAGATTTCAGTCTTTACCTAAGGAATCACATTATGTATCTGTTAAAAGAATCATGAGATATTTAAAATGAACAACTAACATGGGATTATGGTATCCTCGGGATGCCTCACTATCCTTGGTGGGATATTCCAATTCTGATTTCGCTGGATGTAAATTGGATCGGAAAAGCACTAGTGGTACTTGTCACTTGTTGGGCAGTTCATTAGTTGCATGGCACAGTAAAAAGCAAGCATGTGTTGCTTTGTCCACTGCCGAAGCGGAATATATTTCCGTCGGTGTGCATTGCGCTCAAATCCTTTGGATGAAGCAGCAACTTAAGGACTTTGGTCTTAAACTAGAAAAGATCCCCATTAAATGCGATAATACAAGTGCCATAAACCTATCCAAGAATCCCGTTTTGCATTCTAGAACCAAGCATATAGAAATTAGACATCATTTCTTACGTGATCATGTACAAAAAGGTGACTGCGTGCTTGAATTTGTTGAAACTTCTAAACAATTAGCAGATATTTTCACCAAGCCCCTTCCACGGGATACTTTCTATGTTCTAAGGAGAGAACTTGGAATTCTTGATGAACAATATCTAGATTAAAACTGTCTAGATGTTTAGTTTATGTTTTGCCTCTATATGTTTATTAATTTCTTAATTTAAATATGTTAAAATACAAAATGATATCTCATGATAACTTCTTTTTGTGATTACATATGTTTTGATTAATCCGTTAGAATGCATGCATAAGTCCCAAAGAGCTGAAACCGTTCTGCTAGCTAAAAACATTTTTTTTGTGTTTAATCGATTAAACATTTAGTGTTAATCGATTACCTGGGCATCAGTGTTTTGAAAAATCATTTTTCACATGATTTTAATCGATTAACCATGCCTGTTAATCGATTAAAACCAGCAGATTAAGTGTAGATAGCACTTCGGTTTCACGCTTTTTCGGCCTTTTTCTCCATTTCCTCTTGTTTTTGAGTCTCTGAAATTGTAACACAACTGACCCAAGTGCATTAAGCTAGATAAACCTAACCCCTAACCCTCTCAAACCCCTAGAAATCTCCAATTTCATCCATATTCCACTACATTCCCGTTCTCCCCAAATCAAAACCCTAGGTTAGGTTTGCCACACTCCTTCTCTGCTCGGTCCAACATCAATTCGGTTTCTGCTTAAAAATGGAGCAAGGTCGCCCAAAAAGTTTCAAAACTCCTGCCAATCGTAGAAGAAGATCGAAAGCTGGCTCATCCTCCACTCGGGACTGTGGTGATCCATTTTACTCGCTCATTCTGCAAGAGACCCATTTGGCTAAGTTCCAAGGACGCAAACCCACTTATGTAAGGTATGTTGATCTAACCTGGATGGCGGAACAGAATTTCAGTTTCCGCATGATATGGAGGCTTAGGGAGCCGTTAAATTTCTGGAATTAAAGGGACAAGTTTACCCTGCTCTAGTTAGGGAATTTTATGCAAATTTCAGATATAAGGATGGTAAATACTGGTCAATGATTTCTGGCAAATTGTTTGAGATTATTGATGAACTGTTTATGAATGTTGGAGGGTTATCATCTTCGGGTTATGGAATAGGGTACTGAGGTTTATAAGTCATTTCTTAGAGGTCCTCATTTGTATATTCCGGGTCAACTGACCAAGGCTGGGTCATTATCTATTGAGAACAGGCTGCTGCATTATATCATCGCTTATATTTTGGTGCAAAGGAACATAAATCATGCACAGCCTACTGTGAATGATTTGCGTTTCATGTACGCTGTTAAGAATAATGTGATGATTAACTGGCCTGAGGAAATATTGAAGATTATGAATAGTGTTTCTCTGTCTCAGTCAAAGCTGTTTCCCTACAATATCTTTATTTCACGGATTGTGGATTATTTTCATATTGACGTTTCTGACACCATTATTGTTGAGTATACTGATAAGGATCATCTGGTTGGTGAGAGTCTGATTCATAAAATGGGTATATACAAGTACTGCACTACATGGCAATATGAGGAGGACTACACTACTATTGATCTGGAGCTATCCAGTGATGATGATCAGGGTGGCATGGGTGATCAGAATGCTACTAATCAGGGGGAGCCCTCTAGGACAGCATCACAGGATTCTGTTTTTGGTATGGCTCAGATGGAGGCTATGGAACAAAGGCTCAACAATCGCATGGATCTTCACTTTCAAGGGTTGAAGGACTCGTAATTTGCAGGTATGGAACAGTATGAAGAGCGTCAAACTGCTTATTCTGACAACCAATATCAAACTGTGAGGAATCTAATTCAATCAACAGCCGAAGCTCAAAATGCCTTCATTCGCTCTACAGCTGAAGCTCAGAATGCACTATTTTGTTCTGAACTTCAGAAGTTGTCTATGCTGATCAGGTGACCAGAATGTTGCCATTCC
>NW_017727811.1:104659-127296 GCF_001865875.1 Lupinus angustifolius | reverse complement strand
GGTTGAGTCTAAGGCTTAGGTAAACTCTATACATGTCTCATATGCATAAAACTTTAAATCATTTTAGTTTTGAGATATGTCATTCGTAATATGTTCATGTATCACATATATACATGTTATCTATGCATCCTAGGCATAAACTTAGTGTTGAACATGTATAAATTAAGTGCATCCTAGGCATATACACATAAGAGTCTAAGTGTTGTAATTGGAAGAATTGTTTGTAAAACGTTATTTCAATTATAGTGAAGAAAAATCTCCCAGATCAGCCGGGAGGCCTGGATGTAGTTTGCAAGTGGACACGCAAACAAACCAGGATAAAAACCTTGTTGCAGGCTTTTTCTTTCCCTCTCTCTCTCTCTTTATTGCTTTAATCGATTACTTTGTATAGTTGTTTTAATTGTAATATTCTATTTCTATACTATATTGTTGTAAATCTGATATATCTGTTAGCTCTGTATATTTGCTTCAATCTCGGTTGATTGTCGTGCAAGAAACCGAATCTGTTTGTGTAATCTGAGCTATTTTAATCAATTAAGTTGATTGCGTTAATCGATTATTTCTTCTCTGTTAATCGATTAATCTGGGGTTATTTCAACATTATTTGTTGTTTTCGAAAAGCGGATACTCTGACCGCTACACCTATTCAACCTCCCCCCCTTCTAGATGTATTTTAGCCACTGATACCTAACACACGTGTGCTCGTAGACATACCTCATTATTTACCTCCTTTGAATTTGAGTCACAAGCTTCATTTGTTATGGTCATTAGGCATATCTTGGTGGTCTTCTCTTCATCTGAGGTGCTTGATGTCGTATTCTCCTCTGGTACGTCCCAGACAATGTACGCCTTCTTTGACTTGAAGTCCCGAGCAGTACTCTTCTCCGAATCAACTTTCTTAAGGTAAGTGAGACATTGAAATCTCATGTGTCCTGTCTTACCACACTCGTGGCAAGTGAAGCGTTATTTATTACCTTTCCCTTTTCGAGTTGGTTCTCGCGCTTCTTTCTTCTGAAAACATTTAAAGCCTCCTTTCTTTAAGAATTTCCTGAATTTTTGAACGAGAAGGCTTAACGTTTCATCATCAATATCTGAATCAGACTCAACATCTTCTTTCTCTTTAGTAGGTTGAGACGTTGTTGCTTTAAGAGATATGTCTTTCTTCTTGTGGTCTGATTCCTCATGCATCGTCAAGCATCGAAGTTCCATTCCGTGCTCTTGAAGCTTTCCAAATAGTGTTGCAAAGGCATGGAGTCAAGATCCTTTGATTCCATGATAGATGTAACTTTAGGTTTTCATCTCCTATCAAGACAACGTAAAACTTTATTAGTTCATTTTTCTTTGGTCAAAGATTTATATAGAGCAACTAAATGGTTTACTATATGTGTGAATCGCTTTTGCATGTCGCCGATAGATTCACTCGGCAACATACGAAACAACTCGTACTCATGTGTCAGGGCATTCATCCTGGCAAGCTTGACTTCGCTAGTGCCATCGTGAGTCATTGTAAAGTGTCCCACATTTCCTTAGCACTTTGACACTGCGAAACCCGAAAGAATTCATCATATGACAGGGCCGATGTGATGATGTTTTTAGCATGTAGGTTGTATTGAACCTTTTTACGTTCATCATATGTCCATAAACTTTTGCGTTTTTCTTTCGGTTCATTGTCCACTAGATGCATTGGAATGAAAGACCAGTTGACTACGAATTCCCAAATATCCGAGTCAATGGCTTCAATGAATATTTTCATCCGGACTTTCCACTAGGCGAATCCATCGCCACTTAATATGGGAGGGTGGTTAATGGATGTGCCATCACCGCCAAAGGGGTTGGTGGAACCCATTTGTTTTCCATTTAGGATCACGCGTATGCGGTTGAGCTAGCACGTCGTACTAGCTCTGATTCCACTTGTTAGGTATCAGTGGATAGAACACACCTAGAAGAGAGGTTGAGTAGGTATCGTAGTTATCAATTATCGATTTTTACACCGAAGCCTTATTCTGGAAAAAGCCTCAGTTAATCGATTAACACTATGCTTTAATCGATTAACACACAGAAACACAACAAGTTGCATAATGGCTTCTTGCACAACCACTCACTGATGTTCAAGAACGGATAAAACGGATATTATTATACAGAATTAAACTAGATACAACAACCTATCAGTATCTAGAATATCAGCTAATATCATGCAATAATAAGACTTGAAATGTAAAGAGATAAAGGATAGAAAAAGCCTGGAACAAGGAATTTTATCCTGGTTCATTTGCGGGTTCACTTGCAACCTACATTCAGGCCTCCCATTCTGATCTCGGGAGATTTTCTTCACTAATATTGAATAGAATGTATAGTTACATGCAAACTTCTAATACAAGACTTAGATGATCCCTTCTTGAATCCAATAACCCACTTTCTTAGTTTGACTATCTTAATCGCCTAAGAAAACCTTTCTTATGATCTAGCCCCAGCCAAGAACTTGTTCTAAACTCAAGACCTCTAAGTCTTGGTGAAGACACACTGAATCTCTTAAGTAGTAATACGCCAAGAGACAAATTCCCTTATTACAAAAATAGTACAAAAACAGAGTTTTATAAAGCACAAGGTTGCTCAAAATATTACAATTAAAACTCAACTAAAACACATATACAAAACTCACAAGATAATATGAATATGTATGAGTTTATGAAAATGCAGAAACACTGAATTTCTACCCTAAAATTCTCTTAAAGAAATGCAAGAAAACATGCAAGAAAAGATAGGAATGTTTAACACATAAACCACATACAATATAATGGCAATTAAAGCCTAAGCATGATACTTTCTCTCACTATCTCATAATGCATTTCACTCTGCCTATATGACACAATTAAGCACGAAAATATGTAACTAGCAATTTCTAAAAATGAATGATATGATATATGGCATGATCAGAAAACACAATTTATATAGAAAACCTTTCTGAGACCCAGTTAATCGATTAAGTACCCATTTATTCGATTAACGGGTTGTTGGGAATAATTGTTTTCAGGTTTTTAATTATCTGTTAAAACCGTAATCATGTGTTAATCGATTAACTGGCACATTTTCAGCTACATGATTAAATGGTAAACACCCTATATGTTATGCTTATCAACTATACATGTTTTATCAATATATTGTGCATAAGATGCACAAGTAACATGTATGATTAATGCATGAACACATAATGATCTAGATGGAATGTCTCATGTAAAGGGGGGTTGAATAGGTGTAGCGGTTATCGATACCGCTTCTTGCACCAAAACCCAAATTCTGGAAACAGCCCAGTTAATCGATTAACACCTAGTCTTAATCGATTAACACATGCACAGAAAAGAATGATTAGAGAGGCAGATTGCACAGTTATTTAAAATCAATTGAACAGAGATAAAGCAGATATTTTTAAGCACTATTAATAAGCATATGGCAGTAAACAAATATGCAAAATATCAGCTATAGATTTAAATTGAAACAGCAAGAAAAATTAAAGAAGATTCAAGGAGAGAAAAGTGTGCACAGGTGAATTTTTATCCTGGTTCGTTTGCGGTCCACTGCAAACTACATCCAGGCATCCCCTTCTGATCTTGGGAGATATTCTTATTCACAATATTGAGTAAACGTATGAATACACACACCAATTCAATTACAAGAACATAGGATGTTTCTTTCTTGAAATCTAGGACCCCTAAACCTTTGGTTTGACTCTACCTTTCGCTTGAGAAAACCTTTCTCGCAAAACAGCCCCAACCAAGATTTCTTGTCCTTAAATCAAGACCTCATAGTCTTGGTGAAGAATCCCAATCTCTATGGTGGTACGACACTAAGAGATTAATCCAGAAATACACAAAAACAGATTAAAACAGCAAGGTATTATAAGCACAATAATGCTTGAAATATTACAAGTAAAAGACCTTAAGACTAACCCACTCACTAATCACTCAAGCCATCAAGAACGTGTGAGTTAAACAAAAACAGAAATCAAAGTATCTCTATCAATATTTCAAAAAATGCATGAACATGTGAGCAAGATAAGAATGAGCATATAAAAGTGTAAAACAATATGCAAAACCAGAAATTAATTCAGCATGATAACTCTCTTCTAACACATGCAACTCTCTTGCAAAAATAGTAAAAATAGAATGAAATATGCTCTCTAAAATCAGTCCTGTACAATGGAATACAATGCTACAGTTTTCTGGAAGTTGCCTCTATTTATAGTAAGCAGTTTTGGCAGTTGGATTCGTTGCAAACAGTTAAACAGATAAAATAGAAATCAGTTATAACAAATAACAGACATGTTAATCGATTAAGGCTATTCGTTAATCGATTAACCAGTGCAACAGAATGAAACAGAAAACAGTTGCAACAGAAACACTGATTTAATAGAAAAGCAGTTGAGTTAATCGATTAAGTCACCATGTTAATCGATTAACTAGCAAATTAAAATACATGGTTCAAAAGGTAAACTTCTCATATGTTATGCACAACTTCTATACATGTTCTAGCAATTATATTATGCCTAATATGCACATATAACATGTATGATTGATGCATGAACATGAACATACAATTAACTAGATGATATGTCTCATGGATGTGATATGACAATTAAGATGGCTTGAGAGACTAGTATCTAGGTTCACCTCACCTATACTCATTTACTACGGCACACATCCCAGACTACTTAGAATAATGACTCTATTTATATCCTAGTCTAGATACGACCAAATGAGCATAAGGCATGTTTATTGTTGAGCCATCTTCAAGCTTTAATAGAACCTTGTCTTCATCAAAACATAGGCAAAGCATTGCTAATGTTATTCTTGACACTTTGCACTTTCAATCTCCCCATTTTTTATGATGACAAATATCATAACAAAATTGTTCAAAACGTTTGATGAATTTAGCTTGATGATGAGTTTGCATAATTGTTGTTAATGGTTGTTTTTCAAAGATACAAAGTTGAAGCGCATTTGCTCCCCCTTAGGTAAGCAATCATATTACGGAAGCTATATATAACAACCTGCAAAAGCTATTACACAACCTGCAAAGTACATGTAACACAACAAGCAACATTTCTCCCCTTTTTGACATTATCAAAAAGATACAAGTATTCAATTCTAGTCAAAAGTCAGAAGAGTTATTATAGTTATGATAGACTGTAATTAATCAATTAATTTGGGTGTGTAATCAATCAACCATCTGTAAGAAGCTTGAACAAACTCACATTTATACAACATTTAATCGATTAACAGCAGGTCTTAATCGATTAAATGGTCAGCAAATAGCAACAGAACAGTTTTAATGGCATGAAAGGCTATGTTTATTAAAATTAGGCATGGAATGATTAAGCATTTGGCATATTTGAGAAGTTAGTAGTAGGCATAATCATTTAATATTGACACATACACCAAACATGATCAAGATCCATTAAGCAAAGGAGTATACTATTTGCAACATAATTAGTATTCAAGCATGAACAAGATAATTCGAAATCATTGAAAAGCAATGTCAAGTTTTAAAGCAGTAATTCAGCAGAAGTTACAGAGTTATTACAATCCATAATCAGAGCAAAAGCGCAAAAATAAAAGATAAGTTTTCAATAGGGAACAAGGAACAACAAAGTCCATTAGCTAGGAAGGATAAAACTAAGGCTCTAAGGGCTCCTAACTAAGGATGAGATGGAGGGTTTTGGTTGTCACGAATCATCGAGCTACTACCACCCTTGATGAAGGTACTCAGCTTGTTGAACTCAGCACACAACCTCCTAGTTTGTGAGTCAGTAGTGGTCTGAACATAGTTCCTCAAAGATTGGTAATGATTGTCAATATAAGCATTCTGACGGTCCTCAAAATTCTCCAGATCCGTATGATATGAGTCCTTCAGAGACTGAAAGTGGAGATCCATCCTATTGTGGAGACGTTGTTCCATAGCATCCACGTAGGCTTGTCCGAAAGCAGGTTCCTGTGATGCATGTCCTGAAGACTCCCCCTGAGTAGAAACAAATGGCTCTTGGTTATCATCTTGATCATCCTCACCAGAGGGTTCAAGATTCACAGTGTTGAAGTCCTCTTGATATTGCCATGTGTTGTCGTACTTGTAGATACCCATCTTATGAATCAAACTTTCACCAATCAAGTGATCCTTGTCAGAGCAATCCATCACTATAGTATCTGAAACATCAAGATGTATATAATCAATAACTCACAAAATGAAGATACTATACGGAAGCAACCTTGATTGAGAAGTGGAGACGCTATACATGACCTTCAAAATCTCGTTAGGCCAATTAATCATTATGTTCTCCTTCACAGCAAACATGAACCTCAAATCATTCACTGTAGGTTGTGCATGATTTGTGTTTCTCTAAATCAGAATATAGACAATCAAGTAGTGTAGGAGCCTATTCTCTACGGACAACGACCCAGCTTTGGTCAATTCACCCTGAACATATAACTAAAGTCTACGCAAACAAGACTTATACATTTCAACAACATCAAACGAGTTGTTGTTTGCCCAACCTCAATCACTTAAACTAGCACCAGTATAGGATAAACCACCCACGTTCATAAAAATGTCTTCATTAATCTCAAACAGTTTTCCAGCAATCATTGACTAATACTTCCCATATTTGTATCTAAAGTTGGCATAATACTCCCTAACTAGAGCAGGGTAAATGTTACCTTTTAATTCCAAGAAGGGGACAGCCCCTTTAGCTTGCAAACCATGCGAAAAGTCGAAGTTTTGTTCCGCTAGCCAAGTCAAATTCGCAAACCGAATTTATGTTGGTTTCCTCCCCTGAAATTTGAGCAACTAGGTTTCTTGCAGAATCAGTGAATAGTATGGGTCCCTACGGTCTTGCCTTGCTTGTTGAGATGGCACGACTTTTGGGGCACGCGGTGGATGTTGAGAGGTTCTCTTGATTCTCTTAGCACGTCCTCTCTCATAGTTATTGAAACTAAACCGTGATGAAGGTTTAATGGAGGGATTAAGGGAAACCTAGTGTAGGGTTTTCAATTTGGGGAAAATGAATTTCTTGGAATTGAAGATGAAGAAGCCGGCTTATGGAGTGGAAATGGAGCGGGTGATTCGGTTTGGGCTAGGTTAAAGCTTTGGGATGATGTTGGACTTGTTCCTTTGAGATTTGAGAGAAAAGGGGATGAATGGGGTTTTGAAAAATGCCCATAAACGCTTCTGTTTCTGATATAATGATGCCGTTAATCGATTAACAACATTTCTTAATCGATTGACCTGATTTAAAAAGGCCAGGTTTTAAAACGTTTGCCCATGTAATCGATTAACTTATGGTCTTAATCGATTAAATGCATCTGATATAGCATTTTGGATGTTTTTAAGAGCATGCGTGGATTTCAAATTCTTTACTAAATCAGTTTTAAGCAATCGCATATATATAAGACTTTTATACACAAAATCATGGATCACACAAGGAATTATGAGCATTCAACATGTTTTTCATATTAAAGTATGAGCATTCAACATGTTTTTATAATAAAGCATACAAGGCAAATAAGTCATGCAAGGAAATTACATATGATCAATCAAGACATTTTTCATCAAGGATTCCTAGTTCTCTTCGAAGAACATAGAAAGTATCTCGTGAGAGGGGCTTGGTGAAAATATCTGCTAATTGCTTAGATGTTTCAACAAATTCTAACATACAGTCACCTTTTTTAACATCATCACGCAAAAAATGATGCCTTATTTCAATATGCTTGGTTCTAGAATGTAAGACGGGATTCTTGGAAAGGTTAATGGCACTTTTGTTATCACATTTAATAGGGATATTTTCTAATATAAGTCCAAAGTCCTTAAGTTGCTGCTTCATCCAAAGGATTTGAGCGCAACACACGCTAGCGGCAATGTATTCTGCCTTCGCGATGGACAAAGCAACGCAAGCTTGCTTTTTACTGTGCCATGCAACTAAGGAACTGCCTAATAGGTGACAAGTCCCACTAGTGCTTTTTCGATCCAACTTACACCCAGCAAAGTCAGAATCGGAGTAATCTACCAAGGATAAGGAGGCATCCCTAGGATACCATAATCCCATATTTATAGTTCCTTTTAAATATCTCATTTACAACAATATAATGTGATTCTTTTGGCAAAGCTTGAAATCTAGCACACATACAAACGCTAAACATAATATCGGGGCGGCTAGCAGTTAAGTACAATAAGGAGCCAATAATCCCACGATATTTAGTTACATCAATCGTTTTTCCCTTTTCATCTTTGTCAAGATAACATGCGGATGTCATAGGTGTAGATGCATCTTTACATTGCTCCATATCGAACTTCTTTAATAATACTTTGATTGATAAATGAAGATGTCACTTTCTGTTTGTTTGATTTTAAGTCCAAGGAAGAAAGTTAGCTCACCCATCATCGACATCTCAAACTCCCCCTGCATCAACTCAGAAAATTCCTTACAAAGGATGTCGTTAGTAGATCCGAAGATAACACAATCAACATATATTTGCACAAGTAAAACATGATTATCTTATCTACGGATAAAGAGAGTGGTGTCGGCCATACCTCTTTCGAACCCTTTTTCAAGAACGAACAAACTCAATCTATCGTACCAGGCTCTGGGAGCCTGTTTTAGGCCATAGATGGCTTTCTTGAGTTTATACACATGGTTCGGGTATTTGAAGTTTTCAAACCCTAGTGGTTGGTCTACGTACACCTCCTCTTGAATATAGCCATTTAAAAATGCACTTTTAACATCCATTTGGAAAAGTTTGAAATTCATGATTGATGCAAAAGACAAGAGCATCTGAATGGCCTCAAGTCTGGCTACATGAGCGTAGGTCTCATCATAATCGATGCCCCCCTCCTGGTTGTAGCCTTTGGCCACTAAGCGAGCCTTATTTCTTATTATTGAGCCAGATTCATCTAGCTTATTATGAAAGATCCGTTTGGTGTCAATCACAGGATGATCCTTTGGTTTGGACCAAGTCCCACACACTATTACGCTCAAACTAGTTTAACTCTTCTTGCATAGCTATACCGCAGTGTACATCCTTGATGGCTTCATCGATGGTCTTTGGCTCTATTTGAGATACGAATGCAACAAAATTGCAGAAATTACGTAAAGAGCTATGGGTTACCACCCCCGTAGATATATCACCTAACACATTATCGAGTGGATGATCCTTTTTAGTTTTCCATGCAATATGCATATCTTGATATTCTTCTTCTACTATTTGCTCAACATCTTCTTGTTGGATTTGATTCATGTCCTTGGATTGCACTTCCGCTGGTGTACCTGAAATGTCATCAGAAAAGACATTTCTCTTCTCTTTTGGAGAAGATTCGTCAAAATTAACATGAATAGACTCTTCTACTTGCATGGTACATTTATTGAATACACGAAATGCCTTAGTATGTAATGAATACCCTAAGAATATGCCCTCATCAGCCTTCGAGTCAAATTTTCCTGAAGATATTTTTCCATTATTTAAAATAAAACATTTGCACCCGAATACATGAAGATGAGTGATATTTGGTTTTCGACCTTTAAGAATTTCATAAGGTGTTTTCAAAAAAGTAGGTCTAAGTAGTATTCGATTAATTACATAACAGACAGTGTGAACTGCATCAGCCCATAAATATTTTGGAGCTCTCATTTAAGGCTATCCGTTAATCGATTAACCAGTGCAACAGAATGAAACAGAAAACAATTGTAATAGAAACACTGATTTAACATAAAAGCAGTTGAGTTAATTGATTAAGTCACCACGTTAATCGATTAACTGGCACATTAAAATACATGGTTCAAAAGGTAAACTTCTCATATGTTATGCACAACTTCTATACATGTTCTAGCAATTATATTATGCCTAATATGCACATATTACATGTATGATTGATGCATGAACATAAAATTAACTAGATGATATGTCTCATGGATATGATATGACAATTAAGATGGCTTGAGAGACTAGCACCTAGGTTCACCTCACCTATACTCACTTACTACCGCACACATCCCAGACTACTTAGAATAATGACTCTATTTATATCCTAGTCTAGATATGACCAAATGAGCATAAGACATGTTGATTGTTGAGCCATCTTCAAGCTTTAATAGAACCTTGTCTTCATCAAAACATAGGCAAAGCATTTCTAGTGCTATCCTTGACACTTTGCACTTTCAAAATGATTACTTTTAAGGCTTGTGAGATTGCATCTAGATTTACCTAACCCAGACTCAATATCTAAGGCACACATCTTAGACTTCTAAAAATAACTCTATTAAAGAACCTAGTCTAGATATGAAACCCTTAAGTCCACGGCATGTTGATTTGTTGAGTCATCTTCAAGATTTTACTAAAACCTTGTCTTCATCAAAACATAGGTAATCCAATAGTGCTCTACTTGACACTTTGCACTTTCACAATTCAGATAACATCTCACGATTAACCTTAGGGTCAAATTTTCTCTTTTTTAACTCCCCTCCACAACCATCAAGTAACATAGCAACTATATCATTATTTTTTACCGTCTTATTGCAATTGTCAATGTGACTGATTAAATGTGAAGTTTCATTCTTAGTTAAACAACTCAATAGGTTTTTACACTATAGACACCTAACCTTTTCTTTTCCATCTATAATACCAGCCTTTTCAAAGTACCTCTATACATCTGAGGTTAGAGTCTTACCACTTTTCAGTTATGGTTGAGAGGTTAGAGTTGTACCCATCTTTTGTTCCGATTGAGAAGCATTTGTACTCTCTTTCTCTTGTACATTTCTGCTATTATTTTGTGTAGAAGTTTCTAATATCTCACAGTCACCAACACTAGAATCCATAATATGCAAACCTAAAAACATAAACAAACAAATGAATAACAATGAAAACCAATTTTTTTAACACAAGTTACGCCAAGAAAATAACTTATTAGGATTGACTTACTCACAATGAAAAAGATGTGGCCATTACGGTAAGGAATAAATAAGAGTATGAAGATAGTAAATATTGTTTAGTACTAAATTTAACCTCTTTTGATAAGTACTGAAATATTATTTAGCAAGAACATACTTATTTTTCACAGTTTAGAATAAAATATTATTTCTTTAACACTTCACGTTTTTCTTGATATAATAAAACACCTCTGGGTTTTTAGGGTTTTACTAGTTTAACTTTGCAAATTGAGAATTGTTTTATTTCAACATTTTGTTTGAATATTCACGCGCGAGGTAATATGTTCATGTTTATAAGTCTATGTTCCATATAAAATATAAAACTTATTACATCGTTGTATAGAAAATTATCTTTATCACAAGGTTTGTGTCAGATATCTTAAAAAGAAAATAATGCTCCTAGTGATTTAAAAATAAGTCAAAGCCATATCAATGATCCAATTGATTTGAGTAGCATTATTTTTATATGCAGTGTTTCATATATAGTGTAAAAAATGCTCCTTATGTCTCCGTTTGTTTCATATGTAGTGTAAAAAATAATATCATCCCTTTTTGTTTCATATGCAATGTAAAAATAAAATATAATCCTAACCACGTCCACCATGGATGTATATAATAGTTCAAAAGAAAGTTAATAGAAGATAAATAAATAAATTAGTGAATAATGAGTAGAAGAGAAGACATACTTGATACTACAAGTTTAAATTCTGTAGAACAATGTTGAGTCTTGAGTGGTTGAATTTGAAGGGGAAAGTCAAAGGTTGGGGGAACTAGTCTTTAGTAGATAAGAAAATGTGTGGTTGGAAAATAAGAGGATATCTAAATTCATATACATATCCCATTTTTAAAATGGCCCGAACCCGAACGGGTAAACCCAGCCAGGGCCCGAATTTACTTTGGCCCAGTGAGATTGATGTTAACCTCTTTTGGAAGTTCTTTGTAACGATCTAACTTGTTTGGTGCTTGACTTTGCCCACATTTTTCTGGGCTATTTTGATGGTGAAATTTGGTAGTGGATTGATATTGTAAAGGTAAAAGAAGATGGAAAAGAAATGGGGTGGTAGGCGCCACGACACTTGGGTGTTGATAAGCCGATGTGATGTACGCCACAAGAACTTGGTTCTTGATAAGAACTTTTAATCTTGGTTCAGCCAAAAAGTTTTGGAGAAGACAAAGCTCTCACAAGGAAGTATTCCTTAATTTTAACTCAAAAACAAACTTGGTTTCATTCAGCAAATAGAAGTACACTTATAGGCAAACCATGATAGCTCCCATGTGACCCTACTATGAAGCAAGCCTTATTTTGGACTACACTAAAGCTACTTCATGGCTGGTTATATAGGATTCCCTCCCTCCCATGATGGACACGTTTTTTTGAAAGTAAAATCCTACATGGGTAATTCCTAAGCAAATAAATTACATAGAGAAAAACAAGAAAGTTTGGATTACATGATGTGTTTCAGCCAAGTGAAAGAAGTGAAATATTTAGCCTAGGAGTCCTCACTTCTTTGGGAAAAATTTGGTCACCATTGATTATCATGATCCCCACGAGTTTATGGAAGCAATTAAGGCTTCTAATTGTGCATTAGAACTTGGCTGGGTACATTGCACGAAAATTCCAAGTTGCCACATACCATAATCAAGATTCTTGAGTTCCCAATCAGATGCTTTAGTGATGTTGATTGTAGTTAATGCCAATTGTTCACTCTTCAATTATGCCTTTATTCTAAATTCAAATGAACAAAAACAAGTTAGAAACTAGAAAAAACAATTAGAAAACATTAAAATTGACACGCCGCAAGTTTTCCCGAATATTTTGGTAGGCACGGCCTGACCATGCCTTGGGACACGGCCGTGTCCCAATTAAAAATTTTGGGAACTTCGAACAGAGGCGTACACGACCTGGCCGTGTCCTAGGGCATGGCCATGTCCAACATTTTCCTCATTTTGGCCAATATTCAAAGTTACACAATGAATGAAGTTAGAACTCCCTTGGTCTGATCTTGAAGCACTTTCCTTGATGCCTTCCATGAATAGTCTTAGTGCATTTTGTACCCTTTTGGACCTTGCCCTTGTCTTGGGACCATCAATACCTCTTAGTTCATCATTATCCAACTTGAGCTCACTTGGGTTCACATCACCGGGCTAAAAAGTCTGGTTTAAGTAAAAATGTTAAATTTAATACCCAGACCCTACACTTTTTCGGGCTTTGACGGGCTAGCCCGACATACCCGACCCGTTTTGACATGTCTAGATGCAAGTTTATTCATGTATACATTATTCATTTCTAGAAATACGGGGAATGTCATAATGTCCATAACTTGGTGCTCTAATACCAATTGTTAGACTTTTAAAAACTTTATGAGCCTTTAATGGTTCATAAGAACCCCTTAATTTAGGACCTTAACATTATGACATTCGCATGTGATAGAAGAATAGAGTAAGGAATATCTAGTTCCATTTGTGTTTCCCTTTATGTACTTTCTGGTTGCTTTTGTTCTCACCTCTCCGACTTTCCTTTATGCATTCCTTGATGATTAGGAACTCAGTTTCCTTCCTTCTCTATATGGCACTATACTTTACTTTCTCAACCACTAGTGCTTCTATAATCTCACTTTATATTTCTATTCATGAGATAGCAAAGAATGGATTGAATGTGATGTTTTTCCATTGCATGAGTGCCTCTATTTATAGGAAAGTTTAGGAGGAGTTATTGGAGAAAGTAACTCCTCCACTTTCACAGAAACTACCCATAAAGTGAGAGGGGAGGGAGTTAACAATATCACCACTAGTTTGATTCATCAATTGCCAACCATCATCACATTAGACACTTTCATTCAAACTAGTAACTTCCAAGAACATGGACCACTAATTAGAATTAATCTAACATATACTCATTAAAAAGATATGCACTAGAAACTAAAACATTAGTTATGAAAAAGGAAATATGAGTAAGTGTGAGATTGGTTTGGAGACAATGCACTATCTTGTGTGATGAGTATAGCTAATATGGTATCAATCACAAATTGAGAATTCTCCATATTTATTGAATTTCTCCATCTTCAATCATGATTGCTTTCAGTTGAGTCCAACAATAATATTTTTAAAATAAGTCTTCAATTAATGAGTGCCCTTAGAACTGGGATCATGAAATGCATGTAGAAAAATGATTTTTAGTTATGTATGGTTGCATGAAGTGAACATTTTTCTTTATTTTTTTTCATGTTACTATGATTGAAATGTAACCTATTACTCAAAATGATGCATGAAATGCAAGGAATGTGTATGACTATGCATTTAAGTTATGTTGGGATGTATGAATGGTGTGAGGATGTAAATTTTTATATATAATGCATGAAAATACATGAGATGCAACTAAGGAATGTATGCAATTTTCTTTGTTAGTGCATGAGATTCTTTAATGCACAAAGGTTATGATATGTGTGAAATATATTTTTTTCGTTGCATGAAATATAATGTTTGAATGACTTATTTTTATTTTCTTTTTTGATGAATCCATGAATAAATGATGTATGTATGAATGGTGCGCTTATTATCTTTTAAAGGTGCATGCATACATGAGTGAATGAATGCATAATATTTTTTTAATATATGAATGAATGCATAAGTCAATGAATGATTTTTTGAATGCATGAATGAGTGCATAATTGAATGAATGATTTTTCTTTTTGAATGTGTAAATTTTTATTTTTTTAGTTATATGTGTTTTTTTACATGAATGAATGCATGAAATTTATGTTATCTATACTATATATAAAGTCAAAACTTGAAATAACTTCCATCATGGTGTAATTTTTATTTCCTATATTGCCCTTAAAATTATTTAATTTTTACAAAAAAACTATATAATCCTAAGCAACTACCACCAATACATTAATTAACCACATATCTCACCTTAAATTAAACATTATCATAAACACACAAAAATATAATATAAAGTACACCGAACACAACAAATACATTTTAATTCAAAAAATGAAATATATAAAAATTGAATATGTAGTATCACACAATATTCACCGGCAGGCACGAAGTGCCTGTACATACTAGTTGTAATAAAGACTAATAGTTATATCACAACTTTTCTCCATTAATTCCCAAAATTTATGTTATTGTAATAAAGACTATTATGTAAAAATATATATTTTTAAAACCAAATAATTTTGTTAATGATCATTTTTTATTATAGTGAGAAACTTTGATTATTTTTAATTTGTGGTGATTACAGAAAAATTGTTAATTAGTTGCTAAAGAAAAGGATTATCTTGATTTTTGTTATGGTTTATCCCTTAAAATATAACAAATATATGTTATTATCAAAAATAATTTATTTTTTTTGTCACGAAATATATTTCACCATCTTTGATTTATTTATATAAAATAATTTTATATTTTAAAAAATGTGATAAAAATGAGTTAAAATGCATAAAAGAACAATAATATATGTGGTGCATTTTAAAAATTGGATTGGGATCTAGTGGGTTGCAGGTGCTAGAAACCAGGACACGTGGTGCATTTCTATTTGTGGCTTCGGAGTTTTGCAGACATGATCCACGTGGGGCCTCCTATTGGCCGGGTAAAGGAGGGTGCACGATTTAACATGGACTAAGCTGCTACGAATGATTCCTTGCATTTATCACTGGGCGGAGATCAACTGAAATAGAGTCCACCTGAGAGGGGTTACACATGCCTGGATGTCACAACCCGATAGGCTCTGGTTGCTTGACAGACGTGGTCGCTTGTTTTGGTACCACGAGAGCCACGAGGAATGGACAAGATCCCGTTTCAGAATACTAAGCTGCACTCAACCTCATCGGACTACAATTCTAGGCTGTTAGTATTTTTTTTAAAGATTTTTTTGGATTTATTTTTTGGAGGATTTCTATGTGAACTTATCCTTCTTATTTATTGAAGAAAGTTAAGGATGTATTCCCTTACCCATAAATCAGATTATCTTTTTGTTGTCTTTTAGTGTGTGATTTCTCTTAAAGAGATTTCAACTCATGTTTTAAAATATAAAAGGCGATACAATATTCACATAATAAATTTGTATTCAAAACATTGTCATAAAATTCGAATTTGAAAATAATCATAGATTGAAATATTCGAATTGAATAATTTTGGGTTCCGGGATATCTAAGAATGAATTTTTGCTCTAAAAATAGCTTATTAAATTTTGTAATTTCAAAAAAAAAATTGTAATGTCCAAAAGTGAGTTAAACATAATTATTTGACTTTTAAAATAATTGTAATCAGATACATCTTTTTGGATAGAAAATTATGCAATGATTCTTTAAAATCCCAAAATTATCACATTTCCTATAAATAGGTAAAAATCAATCATTTGAGTTTTATAAAATCACAACAAAAAAATTGAGTGCATTTTTTATTAAGTAGAAAACAAAAGTTACAAGGATTTTATGAAAGGATTTATTTTAGAAATTACAATACTTCCATAATTAGGATAATACGTGGCTATTAGGTCATATAAAAATCCTTTTAAAATAAAAAAACGAAAATGAGATTATATTTGGCTATTATTGAGCCATTAATTACCCATTAAACCATTTTAGCATATCTTTTATTTTTATTTTATACCTTGATTTGCTTATTATTTTCTTAGAAATCAATTTTTTTTTTAAGTTTTGAGATTTTCTAGGCCGGACAAAAATGAGTTTTCAAACTCATTTACACCATAATATTTTTACTAACCATCGACAATTTATTTTTTGTATTTTTAATTGTCCAATCAATATTCTCTCCATTCTCAATTTTTAATCCCATATATGCTAACGAAATTACTAAAGCAAGCAAAACTCAACACTAGCAATGTCTAATTCTAAATCAAGCCATACAAATACTTTAATTAAATAAAAATAAAATTGGCATTTTAGTTAAGGATATCTATAAATTCATGTTTTATAATACAACATCGTTATGGAATCAATGCAAATTGTGAAGGAAAGTAGAACCTCATCGACCACTTTCTTCATGCCATTAAAAAATCAGAAGCAGGTTTGTTAGGTGAACTATATAAAACATTAGCTCACCCAAACTATATTTTAAAACACATATTATGCAGAAAATAACCAATATACTTTGAACTAATATGTTCATTAGTTGAATTTAGTGTGTTGTACTTTAGTTTTGAAACTTGTATCCCCATCCATAAAAGTATGAATTAGCCATTGTTGATCTCAAATGGTTTGAATCTTAGTTCTCACATTTTCTTTTTCAACTACCAACTATTAAATATTGTGCAGAGTGTGACGTTCCGATTTTCGGATGTACGATTTTATTAGAGTCGTTACTACATTTTATGGTAAAAAATGTAGAAAAAACTTTTAGCACAATCACATTGGGCTTTGGATTTTTGATTTCCAGATTTGGGATTCAGTTACGGAATAGGGAAGGTATTATCACCTTATCTGCCTGCCTTAAGGGTACCCCTCGTTAAAATATATGACTTATATTACATTTCTAAAATTATTTGGTTATTTAATTAATTATTAAAATACAAATTTTATTTATTTTTATTATTGTGTGTGACAAGGTGATCTTGCTCCTACATATCCCTATTTTATATAGGAAATCGAGGCTATGTAGTTCTTATGTGAAAAAATATTTGTAGGTTGAGTATTTTAATTAAGGAAAGAAGTGGCGTAATGCGACCATCCGAAGGATGAATTAATAAAAAAGAATCTCTCATAGGTGACATTCCCTCCATCCTTTACGTGGTTAGTCATTTTTATATATTAAGTGAAAGTATTTGCTTTCATATTATTTATTAGTGAAAATGTGTTTTTTTTTGTTAATTTTTAATTTAATTAAAATTATTATTTTTTGATGATTTTAGGATTTAATCGAGTGAAAAGAAGCGGCGTAGTACGACCGTTCGAAGATAAATTGAGGATGAGAAGGTTTCCGCAATCCTCTTCCATCTTTGATTAATCCCAAAAAATTACATTATTATAATAAATGTTATCGTGTGAAATATACTTTTCAAAGTAGCTAGATTTTATTATTGATATTTTTAGTGATACAAATAATTTATAATTATAAAAAATTTTATTTAATTTGAAAATTTCTTGAGGGATTGTTACATAAAGGAAATTTTATTGGTTGTTAAAAAAGGTTATTTTTGTTTTTGTTATGAGTGGCCTTAGCAATGGGATCATGAAATGCATGCAAAAAATAATTTTTTATTAATGCATGGTGTGCATAAAGTGAATTTTTTTATTTTTTTATATTGTGTTACATGAATTGAGATGCAACTTCTAACTCAAAATGATGCATGGAATGCAAATATGCTAACTTTAAGCTCATACTATATGATATGTATATGAAGATACATTTTGGGATGTATAAATGATATGAGACTAATATTTTTGAAGTATATGATGCATAAGGATGCATGTTATTTTATTTTTAGTGCATGAGACTCTTAGAAAATGCAACTTATGATGTATATGACTTTGAATGTATTAAGGCTATGAGAAGATGTATGAAATGTTTTATTTTTGCCTTTTTTTTACTAGATGAGAAGATTTGTGACAATGAATGCAATGATACGATGAGATTAAAACGTATGATATGGTAATGAATGAAATTGAATATTTTGAATGATTTTCTTTTTTTAATGTATGAATAAGTGAGTGTATGTATGAATGATGTGTATACATAATAACTTTTTAATGTACGAATGAATGCATAAATCAATAAACAATTATTTTTCTTTTTATGCATGAATGATGATAATTGAATGATTGAATGAATTTTTCTTTTTTTCAGAATGATTGAATGAACAGATAAAATGTAGATGAATGTATGAGTAATCTATTTTTCTTTTTATTTGACTGTATAAGTCAATAAGTTTTCAATGATGTATTTTTTATTTTTATTTTGAATGTATGAATGAGTAATTAAATGAATGAAAGAATAATGTTTGTATTATATGTTTTTTAAACATGAATGAATGAATATAAATAAGTGTGGGAATGTATCAATGTTGTGTTTTTTAAATGCATGTATACATGAATGGATGGATGTATGCATGTGGGTGTATGAGCAACTTTCTTTAGGATGATGGGCCCTATTTTGGGATAATTTAGTAATCATTATGATTAAATATGTATTTTTTAAATATAATTTTTTTTTATCATTCAGTGTGACCTAGGGCAAAAATGAATTGACCTATTTATTATTTTTTGTGATGACCCCTTTGTAGGGAATAAGAATTCCCCTCAAGGATGACTATTGAATTAAAATATGAGATATAACATTTTAAATGACATGTGATTTTTTTATTTTGGGGGACAAGAGTCCCAAATGATATGATATAATGTGACAAGCTTCCGAAGTTTCATAATAGGTGCACCTACAAGAGTTTTTAGAATATCTAAGGAATAACATCCTGGGATAGAGTTCTAAGGTATAGTGGACGCCTTAACAAGCTCTAGACTCCCTATAAGTGTCCATATTGCAACTCTCAAAAGAAGAGAAACCCAAATATTATGAGGATAAAAACAAGAACTCGGCTCGAGTAGTTAACTCATAATACTTGGTAACAATATGAGTGATTCACATCACCAACACTTAGAAATGACAAAGGTCATGACCAGCGAGGCTAGTGTCCCTAGTATCCAAAAATGTATCACTAATACATGGGTGTATGACATATGTGTGTGTCAAAACTTGTGTACATGAAACATATGACTTATAATGAATAGGGAAGGTATTAGTACCATATTCGTCCACCTTAAGCAATATCTTTCATTAAAATATATGACTTATATTATATTTCTAAAATTATTTGGTTATTTAATTAATTATTGAAAAAGACAAATTTTATTTATTTTTATTATTGTCTCTGACAAAGTGACATTAATTCTATGTATCCCTATTTTAGATAGGGAATTAGTGCTACATAGTTCTTTGATAGAAAAATGTTACTTGGTTGAGTATTTTAATTAAGGAAAAAAACGTCGTAGTGTGACCGTCCGAATGATGAATTGAGAACAAAGAAGCCCTCAAAGACGATATTCCCTCCATCCTTTATATGGTTAGTCATTTATATAATTTTAGTGAAAACATTTGCTCTGATATTGTTTATTAGTGAAAATGTATTTTTTGTTAATTGTTAATTTAATTAAAAATATTATTTTTGTTGTTGATTTTAGGAATTAATCAAGTGAAAAGAAATGGCGTAGCGCGACCATTCGAAGATGAAATGAGAATGAGAAGTGTTTCTATGACCCTCCTCCATCTTTTATTCCGAAAAATATTAGTATAATTATTAATTTATGTTTCATATGATTAAGGGAAATTTATTTTGATAACATTATACATTGTTGGATAAGATTATATAAGAAATAAGTAAAACAGAAAATGAAAAATAGAAAACAGAAAATACCTAATTGAATGTTAAAAATGGGCTTGCCACGTGTCAATCTCGTGTTGGTTGGACAGATGAGTGAATGTGTCTAACCGTGCAATTACATGTAGAAGACCCCAAGCTGCTATGGAGGCTAGGATCGAATGTGGCGTAGTGCAGGGGACATGGTTTATTTGTCACGGCTGGATTGCTCATCCCAATATGCTCACCAGCACTAGATCACACACTCTTCCAAGGCAGGCTTTTATCTTTTTCTCTTTCTTTCTCTCTTCTCTACTTTTTCCCTTTTTCTTATTTGCATTTTTTTTGGATATTTTACCGAAATAAGTTCTCTAAATCTAGACTAGACTATTTATAGGAATAGTTAACACTAATTTAACCTAAACTTAAACTAACCAATTTATCATTAATTTTAAATCAATATTGTTTTTTTAGGGATTACAATCCCATTTTAAAAAAATAAGATTTGACCATGTTTTTATTTATTTTTTATTCCAGAAAATTAATAGAAGATTCCTAAGCTATTTTTATTTATTTAACTTAATAAGTTCGAAATAAATTTCAAAAAATGAATAAAAAATAGTTTTAATTATTTTTTACTTATTTTAATATCAAGTTTTCGAAAATATTACAATAAATAATAAAAGTTATGTTAATATTTTTCGAGAAATTTTATTTTAAAAAAGGTTTTGGGCTTTTTCTCGACCGAACAAAAATCAATGTTCACACAGAGAAACAACTGGGAGTCAGGAATGTAATTCTTTTAACAAAAATAGCTATATATAGGGGGCAGAATAATGTTGCCAAATACAAATGAAAACAACCTCATCTAAAAACAAGTACATTAACAAGCTAAAATTCCATTAATTACATGCAATATCACTCAACAAGATACTATTCAATAAATTAATCCCATCCAATAAAAAATATTAATTATATACTACTCAAATAGAAGTCTACCTGACCAAAATGTTCAATTTCTATAGAACTTAGAAATATTCATAGTTCTATACTTTTAAATTAAAAAATAGCAAGTTAGTACAATAGACAAATAGCATGATATCATTTCATTAACGATCATTAGGCTCCTTTATGTTTTTATGCAATAGAGTTTTAAAAATATAGTTTAAAATTTGTACAGCGTTTGTGCAAAGTTTTTTATTATTCATAATTCATTTATATTACTTTTGTTTGAGAGTCTATAATGGTTAACATATAAATGATTGATAATTTATTAAGAATGTAAAAAGTATTTACACTGTCAATGTATATATATATTAAATCCTTAAAATACTGTAAATAATGATCATATAGACGCTCACTGATAGAGGCAAATATTGTAAATATTGATCGTATAACTTATCTGTTGATTGACCATCAATGGACCTATCTTAGAAATGAGGATAATTGTTACTTTAATTACCATTAAATTATTTTGCATTTTTACTTAATAAAAAAAATATCTCATTTTTTTATTATTGTTACCAGAATGATTTTATACAAGATTTTAGTAAAATTATTTTTTAGTATGGTTGTGGTTGAAATAAAATTCTTGGTACCGTTAACATATGCACACAAATATAAATAGTAATATGTGTATTGCCTGCAAAAAATGCAGGTAGGGCATCTCTATTTTATCCTCAGCCCATTACGCTTGGCTCACTTGCACGTTAAGCGGGCATTTTAAGTTCGCTGAACCGCCATACCACAATCCTTTTCTCCATGAGTATTGCACTGATATATACAAATAATAATAATATGGAATGGTATAAAAAATAGTGGAGTAAGAGATATATTGTGAAATCAAAATATCAAGGAAATCAAATATCCAACAACACAGAGAAGTCCAATTTATAAAGCAGTGGAAGACTTTTTCAGCTATTCATTTTATTAGCATAATATAGACTCAACTCTCTATAACTTCTAGGACACGAAATTGAAAAAACAAAAATGTTCTTACAATAACTTCAAAATATTACTGCTGTTTTAGTGTAAATTTCAGAAAGGAACCAAAGAAGATAATGAATTGGTGGATAAATTGTATTATTGAATGCTGCTAACTAAAAAATATACTCTTTTAGTGTAAATTAGTCATAGCCCATCGTCACCTGCTGATGACAACCTCTAGGGGATGCCTTTGTTTTAAGGATCGTTTAGCTTGATAGTTTAGGACTTTTGGAGTCCAAATTCGGTTTTGTGAAATTAGGGTAATATTAGGGTTTGTTTTGTGCGTGAGGCAGGTTGTATGAGTTGTAGGTT
>NW_017727811.1:103045-104559 GCF_001865875.1 Lupinus angustifolius | reverse complement strand
CTCATTCTCATCCTCATCCTATCCTAATCCTTATCGTTATCCTCATGCTTATCCTCATCCTATATTCATCCTCTTCCTATCCTCATCCTCGTCCTCATCCTGAACCTCATCCTCCTCCTCATCCTCATCCTCGTCCTCATCTTCATCCTCATCCTATCCTCATCCTATCCTCATCCTCGTCCTCATCCTATCCTCATCCTCGTCCTCATCCTATCCTCATCCTCGTCCTCATCCTATCCTCATCCTCGTCCTCATCCTATCCTCATCCTCGTCCTCATCCTATCCTCATCCTCGTCCTCATCCTATCCTCATCCTCGTCCTCATCCTATCCTCATCCTCGTCCTCATCCTATCCTCATCCTCGTCCTCATCCTATCCTCATCCTCGTCCTCATCCTATCCTCATCCTCGTCCTCATCCTATCCTCATCCTCGTCCTCATCCTATCCTCATCCTCGTCCTCATCCTATCCTCATCCTCGTCCTCATCCTATCCTCATCCTCGTCCTCATCCTATCCTCATCCTCGTCCTCATCCTATCCTCATCCTCGTCCTCATCCTATCCTCATCCTCGTCCTCATCCTATCCTCATCCTCGTCCTCATCCTATCCTCATCCTCGTCCTCATCCTATCCTCATCCTCGTCCTCATCCTATCCTCATCCTCGTCCTCATCCTATCCTCATCCTCGTCCTCATCCTATCCTCATCCTCGTCCTCATCCTATCCTCATCCTCGTCCTCATCCTATCCTCATCCTCGTCCTCATCCTATCCTCATCCTCGTCCTCATCCTATCCTCATCCTCGTCCTCATCCTATCCTCATCCTCGTCCTCATCCTATCCTCATCCTCGTCCTCATCCTATCCTCATCCTCGTCCTCATCCTATCCTCATCCTCGTCCTCATCCTATCCTCATCCTCGTCCTCATCCTATCCTCATCCTCGTCCTCATCCTATCCTCATCCTCGTCCTCATCCTATCCTCATCCTCGTCCTCATCCTATCCTCATCCTCGTCCTCATCCTATCCTCATCCTCGTCCTCATCCTATCCTCATCCTCGTCCTCATCCTATCCTCATCCTCGTCCTCATCCTATCCTCATCCTCGTCCTCATCCTATCCTCATCCTCGTCCTCATCCTATCCTCATCCTCGTCCTCATCCTATCCTCATCCTCGTCCTCATCCTATCCTCATCCTCGTCCTCATCCTATCCTCATCCTCGTCCTCATCCTATCCTCATCCTCGTCCTCATCCTATCCTCATCCTCGTCCTCATCCTATCCTCATCCTCGTCCTCATCCTATCCTCATCCTCGTCCTCATCCTATCCTCATCCTCGTCCTCATCCTATCCTCATCCTCATCCTCATCCTATCCTCATCCTCGTCCTCATCATATCCTCATAATCATCTTCATCGCATCCTCATCCTCGTCCTCATCCTCATCCTCATCCTCATCCTCATCCCATCCTCATTCTCATTCTCGTCCTCATCCTCATCCTTTCTTCTTCCTCATCCTCATCCTC
>NW_017727811.1:102179-102945 GCF_001865875.1 Lupinus angustifolius | reverse complement strand
ATCATATCCTCATCCTCATTCTCTTCCTCCTCCTCATCCTCTTTCTCTTCGTCATCCTATCCTCCTCCTCATTCTCGTCCTCATCCTATCCTCGTCCTCTTCCTCATCCTCCTCCTCATCCACATTCTCATCCTCCTCCTATCCTCATCCACTTCCTCATCCTCATTCTACTCCTCATCCTCATTCTCGTCCTCATCCTATCCACATCCTCATCCTCATCTTCTTCCTCTTCCTCATCCTATCCTCATCCGCATCCTCATTCTCGTCCTCATCCTATCCTCATTCTCATCCTCATCCTATCCTCATCCTCATTCCTGTCCTCAACCTATCATCCTCTTCTTCATCCTCATCCTCGTCCTCATCATCATCCTTATCCTCATCCTAATCCAGTTCTTCATCCTCATCCTATTCTCATCCTCATCCCATCTTCATCCTGGTCCTCATCCTATCCTCATCCTCAACCTCTTCCTCTTCCTCATCCTATCCTTATCCTCATCCTCATCCTCATCCCGATCCTATCCTCATCCTCATCCTCGTCCTCTTCCACATTCTCATTCTCACCATCATCCTATCCTCATCCTCGTCCTCATCCTGTCCTCATCCACATTCTCATCCTCATCCTCCTCCTCATCCTACCCTCATCCTCATCCTCATTCTCGTCCTCATCCTATCCTCNTCCTCTTCCTCATCCTCCTCCAATTCCTCATCCTCTCCTCATCCTTATACTCATCCTCATCCTCATCCTCCTCCTCATCGTCATCCTCAT
>NW_017727811.1:101370-102079 GCF_001865875.1 Lupinus angustifolius | reverse complement strand
ATCCTCGTCCTCATCCTATCCTCATCCTATCCTCAACCTCCTCCTCCTCCTCCTCCTCCTCATCCTCATTCTCATCCTAATCCTCGTCATCATCCTATCCTCATCCTTATCCTCATTCTCATCCTCCTCGTCCTCCTCCTCATCCGATCCACATCCTCATCCTGTCCGCATCCTGATCCTATCCTCATCCTCATCCTACCCTCCTCTTCATCCTCATCCTCTTCCTCATCCTCATCCTCCTCCTCTAATTCCTCATCCTATCCTCATCCTCATCTCCATCCTCATTCCAACCTCCTCTTCGTCCTCATTCTCTTCCTCATCCTCATCCTCCTCCTCTAATTCCTCATCCTATCCTCATCATCATCATGTCCTCGTCCTCATCCTATCTTCATCCTCCTCCTCATCCTCTTCCTCATCCTATCCTCATCCTCCTCGTCCTCCTCATCCTCATCCTCATCCTCATCCTCTTCCTCATCCTGTCCTCACCCTCACCCTATCCTCATCCTTATCCTCATCCTATCCTCCACCTCATCCTAATCCTATCCTCATCCTCCTCCTCCAATTCTTCATCCTATCCTCATCCTCATCCTGATCCTATCCTCCTCCTCATACTATTCTCATCCTCATCTCCATCCACATCCTACCCCCCTCTTCATCCTCATCCTCTTCCTCATCTTATCTTCGTCCTCATCCTCATCCTATCGTCATC
>NW_017727811.1:100859-101270 GCF_001865875.1 Lupinus angustifolius | reverse complement strand
CTCTTCATCCTCATCCTCTTCCTCATCCTCCTCCTCCTCCTCTAATTCCTCATCCTATCCTCATCCCCATCCTCATTCCACCCTCCTCTTCATCCTCATCCTCTTCCTCATCCTCATCCTCCTCCTCTAATTCCTCTTCCTATCCTCATCCTCATCCTGTCCTCGTCTTCATCCTATACTCATCCTCCTCCTCATCCTCTTCCTCATCCTATCCTCATCCTCATCCTCATCCTCATCCTCAGCCTCAGCCTCATCTTCGTCCTCACCCTCACCCTATCCTCATCCTCATCCTCATCCTATCCTTCTCTTCATCCTCATCCTATCCTCATCCTCCTCCTCCAATTCTTCATCCTATCCTCATCCTCATCCTCATCCTATCCTCATCCTATACTCATCCTCCTCCTCCTCCTC
>NW_017727811.1:100535-100759 GCF_001865875.1 Lupinus angustifolius | reverse complement strand
CCTCATTCTATCCTCGTCCTCATCCTATCCTCATCCTCATCCTATTCTCCTCCTCATCCTCATCCTCCTCCTCCTCCTCATCCTCATCCTATCGTCCTCGTCATCCTCATCCTCATCCTCCTCTTATCCTCATCCTCATCCTATCTTCATCCTATTCCTTATGCTATCCACGTCCTCAATCAATCCATGTCCTCATCCTCATCCTCATCCTCATCGTAACCTCG
>NW_017727811.1:99378-100435 GCF_001865875.1 Lupinus angustifolius | reverse complement strand
CTCATCCTATCCTCATGCTATCCTCATCCTATCCTCCTACTCATCCTCATCCTCATCATATTCTCGTCCTCATCCTCATCCTCATCCTCATTCGCATCCTATCCTCTTCCTTATCTCATCCTCATCCTATCCTCTTCCTCATCCTCATCCTATCCTAATCCTCATCCTCATCCTCATCCTGTCCTCCTCCTCATCCTCATCCTATCCTCATCCTCCTCCTCCAATTGCTCATCCTATCCTCATCCTCATCCTACTCCTCATCCTATCCTCCTCCTCATCCTATCCTGCTCCTAATCCTCATCCTCCTCCCCATCCTCATCCCATCCTCATCCTACCCTAATCCTAATCCTCATCCTCATGCTCATCCTCATCCTCATCCTCTTCCTCATCCTATCCTCATCCTCTTCCTCTTCCTCATCCTCTTCTTCCTCCTCCTCCTCCTCCTATCCTCATCCTCATCCTCCTCCCCATCCTCATCCCATCCTCATCCTACCCTAATCCTAATCCTCATCCTCATCTTATCCTCATCCTCATCCTCCTCCCCATCCTCATCCCATCCTCATCCTACCCTAATCCTAATCCTCATCCTCATCTTATCCTCATCCTCATCCTCCTCCCCATCCTCATCCCATCCTCATCCTACCCTAATCCTAATCCTCATCCTCATCTTATCCTCATCCTCATCCTCCTCCCCATCCTCATCCCATCCTCATCCTACCCTAATCCTAATCCTCATCCTCATCTTATCCTCATCCTCATCCTCCTCCCCATCCTCATCCCATCCTCATCCTACCCTAATCCTAATCCTCATCCTCATCTTATCCTCATCCTCATCCTCCTCCCCATCCTCATCCCATCCTCATCCTACCCTAATCCTAATCCTCATCCTCATCTTATCCTCATCCTCATCCTCCTCCCCATCCTCATCCCATCCTCATCCTACCCTAATCCTAATCCTCATCCTCATCTTATCCCCATCCTCATTCTCATCCTAATCTCATCCTCCTCCTGCTCCTCTTCCGATCCTCATCCTCATCCTCATCTTCATCCTCATCTT
>NW_017727811.1:98707-99278 GCF_001865875.1 Lupinus angustifolius | reverse complement strand
CTCATCATCATCCTCATCCTATCCTCATCCTCATCCTATCTTCATCCTCATCCTCATCCTCATCATATCCTCGGCTTCATCCTCATCCTATCCTCATCTTCATCCTCATCATCATGCTCTTCCTCATCCTCATCCTCATCCTCCTCCCCATCCTCATCCTATCCTCCTCCTCATCCTAGTCCTACCCTCATCCTAATCCTCATCCTCATCCCATCTTCATCCTCATCCTCTTCCTCATCCCATCTTCGTCCTCACCCTCATCCTATCGTCATCCTCATCTTATCCTCCTCCTCATCTTCATCCTCATCCTCCTCCTCCTCCTCCAACTCCTCACCATATCCTCATCCTATCCTCATCCTCATCCTCATCCTCCTCCTCCTCCTCATCCTCATCCTCATCCTATCCTTCTCCTCATCCTCATCTTATGCTCATTCTCATCCTCATCCTCCTCCACCTCCTCCTCCTCATCCTATCCTCATCCTCTTCCTTATCCTATCTTCATCCCAATCCTCATCCTATCCTCATCCTCATCCTCATCCTCATCATATCCTCATCCTCATCCTATCCTCTT
>NW_017727811.1:97701-98607 GCF_001865875.1 Lupinus angustifolius | reverse complement strand
TCATCCTCATCCTCATACTCATCCTCATCCACCTCCTCATCCTTATCCTATCCTCCTCCTCATCCTCGTCCTATCGTCATCCTAATCCTCATCCTCATCCCATCTTCGTCCTCATCATCTTCCTCATCCCATCTTCTTCCTCACCCTCATCCTATCCATGTCCTCATCCCATCTTCTTCCTCACCCTCATCCTCATCCTATCATCGTCCTCATCCTATCCATGTCCTCATCCTCATCCTATCCTCATCCACATCCTCATCCTCATCCTCACCCTGATCCTAGCCTCATCCTCTTCCTCATCCTATCCTCGTCCTCATGCTCTTCCTCATTGTCCTCCTCATCCTATCCTCCTCCTATTTCTCCTCCTATCCTCATCCTAATCCTCATCCTAATCCTCATCCTTATCCTCATCCCATCTTGTCCTCATCCTCATCCTCATTCCATCTTCGTCCTCACCCTCATCCTATCCTCATCCTCATCTTATCCTCCTCCTCCTCCTCATCCTCATCCTCATCCTATCCTCATCCTCATCCTCATCCTCCTCCTCCAATTCCTCATCCTCATCCTCCTCCTCCAATTCCTCATCCTATCCTCTTCCTCATCCTATCCTCATCCTCCTCCTCCTCCTCCTCATCCTATCCCCATGCTCTTCCTTATCGTCCTCCTCATCCTCATCCTATCCTCGTCCTCTCCTAATCCTAATCCTCATCCTCATCCTATCCTCATCCTCATCCCATCTTGTCCTCATCCTCTTCCTCATCCCATCTTCGTCCTTACCCTCATCCTCATCCTATCCTCCTCCTCATCCTCATCCTATCCTCCTCCTAATCCTCAACCTATCCGCATCCTCATCCTCCTCCTCCTCCTCCTCCTCATCCTCCTCATCCTATCCTCATCCTCATCCCC
>NW_017727811.1:97218-97601 GCF_001865875.1 Lupinus angustifolius | reverse complement strand
CTCATCTGATCCTCCTCCTCATCCTCATCCTATCCTCCTCCTCATCCTCATCCTATCCTCCTCCTCATCCTCATCCTATCCTCCTCCTCATCCTCGTCCACATCCTCGTCCTATCTTCATCCTTGTCCTCATCCTCATCATATCCTCAACCTCATCCCATCTTCGTCCTCATCCTCTTACTCATCCGATCTTCATCCATACCCTCATCCTATCCTCGTCCTCATCCTCATCCTCATCTGATCCGCATCCTCATCCTCATCCTATCCTCCTCCTCATCCTCATCCCCATCCTCATCCCCATCTTATCCTATCCTCATCCACATCCTCATCCTCATCCTATCCTCATCCTCATCCTCATCGTATCCTCCTCCTCATCCTCATCCT
>NW_017727811.1:95382-95693 GCF_001865875.1 Lupinus angustifolius | reverse complement strand
GTCCTCATCCTAATCCTCATCCTCATCCTATCCTCTTCCTCATCCGATCTTCGTCCTCAAACTCATCCTATCCTCATCCTCATCCTCATCCTCCTCCTCCAACTCGTCATCATATCCTCCTCCTCATCCTATCCTCATCCTCCTCTTCCTCCTCCTCCTCATCTTCATCCTCATCCTCATCTTATACTCATCCTCATCCTCATCCTACCCTCATCCTCATGCTCATGCTCATCCACATCCTGTCCTCATCCTCATCCTACTCCTCCTCATCCTTTCCTAATCCTCATCCTATCCTCCTCCTCATCCTCATC
>NW_017727811.1:95057-95282 GCF_001865875.1 Lupinus angustifolius | reverse complement strand
CCTCGACATCATCCTATCCTTATCCTCATGCTCATCCTCATCCTCATCCTCATCCTCATCGTCATCCTCATCATCATCCTATCCTCATCCTCATCCTCTTCCTATTCCTTATCCTCCTCAACCTATCCTCATCCTCATCCTCATCCTATCCTCTTCCTCATCCTATCCACGTCCTCGTCCTATCCTCATCCTCATCCTCATCCATATCCTCCTCCTCCTCCTCCT
>NW_017727811.1:94526-94957 GCF_001865875.1 Lupinus angustifolius | reverse complement strand
ATCCTCATCCTCATCCTCATCCTCATCCTATCCTCATCCTACTCCTCATCCTCATCCTATTCTCCTTCTCATCCTCATCCTCCTCCTCCAATTCCTCATCCTATCCTCATACTCCTCCTCCTCCTCATCCTCATCCTTATTCTCATCCTATCCTCCTCCTCATCCTATCCTCCTCTTCATCATAACCTCATCCTCGTCCTCAACCTGTCCTCATCCTCATCCCCATCCTCATCCTATCCTAATCCTCATCCTCATCCTATCCTCATCCTCATCCACATCATATCCTCTTCCACATTCTCATCCCCATCCTCATCCCCTTCCTCATCCTATCCTCATCCTAATCCTCATCCTCATCCTCATTCACGTCCTCACCCTGATCCTCCTCCTCATCCTATCCTCGTCCTCATTCACGTCCTCATCCTATCCTCATC
>NW_017727811.1:94011-94426 GCF_001865875.1 Lupinus angustifolius | reverse complement strand
ATCGTCATCCTCATCCCATCCTCATCCTCCTCCTATCCTCATCCTCATCCTCATCCTCAGCCTACACTCATCCTCATCCCATCTTCGTCGTCATCCTCTTTCTCATCCCATCTTCGTCCTCACCCTCCTCCTATCATCCTCCTCATCCTCCTCCTACAATTCCTCATCCTATCCTCATCCTATCCTCCTCGTACAATTTTCATCCTATCCTCATCCTATCCTCCTCGTACAATTCCTCGTCCTATCCTCGTCCTCATCCTCATCCTCATCCTCATTATCATCCTCATCATCATCCTCATCCTCATCCTATCCTCATCCTCATCCTCTTCCTCCTCCTCACCCTCCTCATCATATCCTCATCCTCATCCTCATCCTATGCCCATCCTCATCCTCTCCTCATCCTCATCCTATCCTC
>NW_017727811.1:93095-93911 GCF_001865875.1 Lupinus angustifolius | reverse complement strand
ATCTTTGTCCTCATCCTCATCCTATCATAATCCTCATCCTCATCCTATCCTCATCCTCCTCCTCCAATTCCTCATCCTCATCCTCCTCCTCCTCCAATTCCTCATCCTCATCGTCATTCTATCCTCCTCCACGACCTCATCCTCTCCTCATCCTCATCCTCATCCTCATCCTCGTCATATCCGCATCCTCCTCCTCCTCCTCCTCCTCATCCTATCATCATCCCGATCTTATCCTCGTCCTCATCCTATCCTCATCCTCATCCTCATCCTCATCCTACCCTCCTCTTCATCCTCATCCTCTTCCAAATCCTATCTTTGTCCTCATCCTTATCCTATCATCATCCTCCTCCTCCAATTCCCCATCCTATCCTCATCCTCATCCTCATCCTCATCCTCATCCTCATCCTCATCCTCATCCTCATCCTCATCCTCATCCTCATCCTCATCCTCATCCTCATCCTCATCCTCATCCTCATCCTCATCCTCATCCTCATCCTCATCCTCATCCTCATCCTCATCCTCATCCTCATCCTCATCCTCATCCTCATCCTCATCCTCATCCTCATCCTCATCCTCATCCTCATCCTCATCCTCATCCTACCCTCCTCTTCATCCTCATCCTCTTCCAAATCCTATCTTTGTCCTCATCCTTATCCTATCATCATCCTCCTCCTCCAATTCCCCATCCTATCCTCATCCTCATCCTATCCTCCTCCACAACCTCATCATGTCCTCATTCTCCTCGTCCTCCTCCTCATCGTATCCTCATCCTCATCCTCATCCCCATCCTCCTCCTACCTTCCTCTTCATCCTCAT
>NW_017727811.1:92757-92995 GCF_001865875.1 Lupinus angustifolius | reverse complement strand
CCTCATCCTCATCCCCATCCTCATCCTATCCTAATCCTCATCCTCATCCTCATCAACATCCTCATCCTTAGCTTCATCCTCATCCTCATTCTCATCCTCCTCATCCTCATTCTCATCCTCCTCGTCCTCGTCCTCTTCCTCATCCTATCTGCATCCTCATCCTATCCTCGTCCTCATCGTATCCTCATCCTCATCCTCATCCCCTTCCTCATCCTACCCTCCTCTTCATCCTCATCCT
>NW_017727811.1:91527-92657 GCF_001865875.1 Lupinus angustifolius | reverse complement strand
CTATCTTTGTCCTCATCCTCATCCTCATCCTCATCCCCATCCTATCCTCATCCTCCTCGTCCTCCTCATCCTTATCCTCGTCCTTATCCTATGCTCATTCTCATCCTCATCCTATCCTCCTCCTCATCCTCATCCTCCTGCTCCAATTCTACATTATATCCTCATCCTCATCCTATCCACCTCCTCATCCTTTCCTCATCCTCATCGTATAGTCATCCTCCTCCTCCTCCTCCTCTTCCTCATCCTCATCCTCATCCTCCTCCTCATCCTATCCTCACCCTCATCCTAATCCTCATCCTATCCTCGTCCTCTTCATAATCGTGACCTCATCCTCATCCTCATCCTATCCTCATCCCCATGCTCTTACTCATCCTCATCCTCTTCCTATCCTCCTCCTCATCCTTATCCTATCCTCCTCCTCCTCCTCATCCTCGTCCTATCCTCATCCTCATCCTCCACCTATCCTCCTCCTCCTCCTCATCCTCGTCCTATCCTCATCCTCATCCTCCACCTATCCTCCTCCTCATCCTCATCCCAGCTTTGTCCTCATCCTCTTCCAAATCCCATTTTGTCCTCCCCCTCATCCTCATCCTCCACCTATCCTCCTCCTCATCCTCATCCTCATCCTGTCCTTCTCCTCACCTCCTCATCCTCATCCTCATCCTATCCTCCTTCTCACCTCCTCATCATATCCTCATCCTCATCCTATCCTCCTTCTCTCCTCCTCATCATATCCTCATCCTCATCCTATCCTCCTTCTCTCCTCCTCATCATATCCTCATCCTCATCCTATCCTCCTTCTCTCCTCCTCATCATATCCTCATCCTCATCCTATCCTCCTTCTCTCCTCCTCATCATATCCTCATCCTCATCCTATCCTCCTTCTCTCCTCCTCATCATATCCTCATCCTCATCCTACCCTCCTCTTCGTCCTCATCGTCATCCTATCCTCATCCTCATCCTCATCCTTGTCCCCATCCTCATCCTATCCTAATCCTAATCATCATCCTCTTCCTATCCTCATCCTCATCCTCATCCTCCTCCCATCTTCGTCCTCACCCTCATCCTATTCTCCTCCTCATCCTATCCTCGTCCTCATCCTCATCCTATCCTCATCCTCATCCTCATCC
>NW_017727811.1:90808-91096 GCF_001865875.1 Lupinus angustifolius | reverse complement strand
CCTCATCCTATCCTCATCCTCATCCTCATCCTATCCTCATCCTCATCCTCATCCTCCAAGTCCTCATCCTATCCTCATCTTTATCCTCCTCCTCATCCTCAACCTCATCCTATCCTCCTCCTCATCTTACCCTCATCCTCATCCTCATCATCATCCTCCTCCTGATCCTCATCCTATCCTCATCCTCATCCTCATCCTTATCCTCATCCTCATCCTCCTCCTCATCCTATCCTCATCCTCATCCTACCCTCCTCTTCATCCTCATCCTCTTCCTCATCCTATCTTCGT
>NW_017727811.1:90496-90708 GCF_001865875.1 Lupinus angustifolius | reverse complement strand
ATCCTAACCTCATCCTCATCTTATCGTCATCCTTATCCTAACCTCATCCTCCTCCTCCTCCTCATCATCATCATCCTATCCTCATCCTCATCCTATCCTCGTCCTCCTCCTAATCCTCATCCTCTTCCTCATCCTATCCTCCTTCTTATCGTCATCCTATCCTCATCCTCCTCCTATCCATATCCTCCTCCTCCTCATCCTATCCTCATCCT
>NW_017727811.1:89867-90396 GCF_001865875.1 Lupinus angustifolius | reverse complement strand
ATCCTCATCCTCATCCTATCCTCGTCCTCATCCTCATCCTCATCCTCCTCCTCATCATATCCTCATCCTCACCCTCATCCTCTTCCTATCCTCCTTCTCATCCTCATCCTCATCCTCATCCTATCCTTATCCTCATCCTCCTCCTCCTCCTCCTCGTCCAACTCTTCCTCCTACTCCTCATCCTATCCTCATCCTCTTCCCCGTCCTATCCTCGTCCTTATCCTCATCCTACCCATGTCCTCATCCTCATCCTCATCTTATCCAAGTCCTCATCCTCATCCTATCCATGTCCTCATCCTCATCCTCATCCTCATCCTCATCCTCATCCTCATCCTCAACCTCATCCTCTTCCTCATTCTATCCTCATCCTCACCCTCATCCTATCCTCATCCTCATCCTATCCTCATCCTCATCGTCATCCTTATCCTCCTCCTCCTCCTCCTCCTACTCCTAGTCCTCATCCTATCCTAATCCTCATCCTATTCTCATCCTCCTCCTATCCATATCCTCATCCTCATCCTCCTCCTCA
>NW_017727811.1:89290-89767 GCF_001865875.1 Lupinus angustifolius | reverse complement strand
ACCCTCATCCTATCCTCATCCTCATCCTATCCTCCTCCTCATCTTATCCTCATCCTCATCCTCATCATCATCCTCATCCTGATCCTCATCCTATCCTCATCCTCATCCTCGTCCTCATCCTCCTCCTCCTCCTCCTCCTCATCCTATCCTCATCCTCATCCTACCCTCCTCTTCATTCTCATCCTCTTCCTCATCCTATCTTCGTCGCCATCCTCATCCTCATCCTCATCCAATCCTCAACGTCATCCTCCTCCCCATCCTCATCCTATGCTAATCCTAATCCTCATCCTCATCCTCATCTTATCCTCATCCTCATCCTAACCTCATCCTCCTTCTCCTCCTCCTCCTCCTTCTCCTCCTCCTCCTCAGCCAATCCTCATCCTCATCATATCCTCGTCCTCATCCTATGCTCCTCCTAATCCTCATCCTCATCCTCATCCTCATCCTATCCTCCTCCTCATCCTCATCTTATCCTCT
>NW_017727811.1:83927-89190 GCF_001865875.1 Lupinus angustifolius | reverse complement strand
TATCCTCGTCCTCCTCGTCCTCCTCCTCCTACTCCTCATCCTATCCTCATCATCATCCTCATCCTCTTCGTCGTCCTATCCTCGTCCTCATCCTCATCCTATCCATGTCCTCATCCTCATCTTCATCCTCATCCTATCCTCCTCCTCATCCTCATCTTATTCTCATCCTCCTCCTATTCATATCCTCACCCTCCTCCTCCTGCTTCTCCTCCTCCTAATCCTCATCCTCCTCCTCATCCTATCCTCATCCTCCTCCTGATCCTCATCCTCCTCCTGATCCTCATCCTCCTCCTGATCCTCATCCTCCTCCTGATCCTCATCCTCCTCCTGATCCTCATCCTCCTCCTGATCCTCATCCTCCTCCTGATCCTCATCCTCCTCCTGATCCTCATCCTCCTCCTGATCCTCATCCTCCTCCTGATCCTCATCCTCCTCCTGATCCTCATCCTCCTCCTGATCCTCATCCTCCTCCTGATCCTCATCCTCCTCCTGATCCTCATCCTCCTCCTGATCCTCATCCTCCTCCTGATCCTCATCCTCCTCCTGATCCTCATCCTCCTCCTGATCCTCATCCTCCTCCTGATCCTCATCCTCCTCCTGATCCTCATCCTCCTCCTGATCCTCATCCTCCTCCTGATCCTCATCCTCCTCCTGATCCTCATCCTCCTCCTGATCCTCATCCTCCTCCTGATCCTCATCCTCCTCCTGATCCTCATCCTCCTCCTGATCCTCATCCTCCTCCTGATCCTCATCCTCCTCCTGATCCTCATCCTCCTCCTGATCCTCATCCTCCTCCTGATCCTCATCCTCCTCCTGATCCTCATCCTCCTCCTGATCCTCATCCTCCTCCTGATCCTCATCCTCCTCCTGATCCTCATCCTCCTCCTGATCCTCATCCTCCTCCTGATCCTCATCCTCCTCCTGATCCTCATCCTCCTCCTGATCCTCATCCTCCTCCTGATCCTCATCCTCCTCCTGATCCTCATCCTCCTCCTGATCCTCATCCTCCTCCTGATCCTCATCCTCCTCCTGATCCTCATCCTCCTCCTGATCCTCATCCTCCTCCTGATCCTCATCCTCCTCCTGATCCTCATCCTCCTCCTGATCCTCATCCTCCTCCTGATCCTCATCCTCCTCCTGATCCTCATCCTCCTCCTGATCCTCATCCTCCTCCTGATCCTCATCCTCCTCCTGATCCTCATCCTCCTCCTGATCCTCATCCTCCTCCTGATCCTCATCCTCCTCCTGATCCTCATCCTCCTCCTGATCCTCATCCTCCTCCTGATCCTCATCCTCCTCCTGATCCTCATCCTCCTCCTGATCCTCATCCTCCTCCTGATCCTCATCCTCCTCCTGATCCTCATCCTCCTCCTGATCCTCATCCTCCTCCTGATCCTCATCCTCCTCCTGATCCTCATCCTCCTCCTGATCCTCATCCTCCTCCTGATCCTCATCCTCCTCCTGATCCTCATCCTCCTCCTGATCCTCATCCTCCTCCTGATCCTCATCCTCCTCCTGATCCTCATCCTCCTCCTGATCCTCATCCTCCTCCTGATCCTCATCCTCCTCCTGATCCTCATCCTCCTCCTGATCCTCATCCTCCTCCTGATCCTCATCCTCCTCCTGATCCTCATCCTCCTCCTGATCCTCATCCTCCTCCTGATCCTCATCCTCCTCCTGATCCTCATCCTCCTCCTGATCCTCATCCTCCTCCTGATCCTCATCCTCCTCCTGATCCTCATCCTCCTCCTGATCCTCATCCTCCTCCTGATCCTCATCCTCCTCCTGATCCTCATCCTCCTCCTGATCCTCATCCTCCTCCTGATCCTCATCCTCCTCCTGATCCTCATCCTCCTCCTGATCCTCATCCTCCTCCTGATCCTCATCCTCCTCCTGATCCTCATCCTCCTCCTGATCCTCATCCTCCTCCTGATCCTCATCCTCCTCCTGATCCTCATCCTCCTCCTGATCCTCATCCTCCTCCTGATCCTCATCCTCCTCCTGATCCTCATCCTCCTCCTGATCCTCATCCTCCTCCTGATCCTCATCCTCCTCCTGATCCTCATCCTCCTCCTGATCCTCATCCTCCTCCTGATCCTCATCCTCCTCCTGATCCTCATCCTCCTCCTGATCCTCATCCTCCTCCTGATCCTCATCCTCCTCCTGATCCTCATCCTCCTCCTGATCCTCATCCTCCTCCTGATCCTCATCCTCCTCCTGATCCTCATCCTCCTCCTGATCCTCATCCTCCTCCTGATCCTCATCCTCCTCCTGATCCTCATCCTCCTCCTGATCCTCATCCTCCTCCTGATCCTCATCCTCCTCCTGATCCTCATCCTCCTCCTGATCCTCATCCTCCTCCTGATCCTCATCCTCCTCCTGATCCTCATCCTCCTCCTGATCCTCATCCTCCTCCTGATCCTCATCCTCCTCCTGATCCTCATCCTCCTCCTGATCCTCATCCTCCTCCTGATCCTCATCCTCCTCCTGATCCTCATCCTCCTCCTGATCCTCATCCTCCTCCTGATCCTCATCCTCCTCCTGATCCTCATCCTCCTCCTGATCCTCATCCTCCTCCTGATCCTCATCCTCCTCCTGATCCTCATCCTCCTCCTGATCCTCATCCTCCTCCTGATCCTCATCCTCCTCCTGATCCTCATCCTCCTCCTGATCCTCATCCTCCTCCTGATCCTCATCCTCCTCCTGATCCTCATCCTCCTCCTGATCCTCATCCTCCTCCTGATCCTCATCCTCCTCCTGATCCTCATCCTCCTCCTGATCCTCATCCTCCTCCTGATCCTCATCCTCCTCCTGATCCTCATCCTCCTCCTGATCCTCATCCTCCTCCTGATCCTCATCCTCCTCCTGATCCTCATCCTCCTCCTGATCCTCATCCTCCTCCTGATCCTCATCCTCCTCCTGATCCTCATCCTCCTCCTGATCCTCATCCTCCTCCTGATCCTCATCCTCCTCCTGATCCTCATCCTCCTCCTGATCCTCATCCTCCTCCTGATCCTCATCCTCCTCCTGATCCTCATCCTCCTCCTGATCCTCATCCTCCTCCTGATCCTCATCCTCCTCCTGATCCTCATCCTCCTCCTGATCCTCATCCTCCTCCTGATCCTCATCCTCCTCCTGATCCTCATCCTCCTCCTGATCCTCATCCTCCTCCTGATCCTCATCCTCCTCCTGATCCTCATCCTCCTCCTGATCCTCATCCTCCTCCTGATCCTCATCCTCCTCCTGATCCTCATCCTCCTCCTGATCCTCATCCTCCTCCTGATCCTCATCCTCCTCCTGATCCTCATCCTCCTCCTGATCCTCATCCTCCTCCTGATCCTCATCCTCCTCCTGATCCTCATCCTCCTCCTGATCCTCATCCTCCTCCTGATCCTCATCCTCCTCCTGATCCTCATCCTCCTCCTGATCCTCATCCTCCTCCTGATCCTCATCCTCCTCCTGATCCTCATCCTCCTCCTGATCCTCATCCTCCTCCTGATCCTCATCCTCCTCCTGATCCTCATCCTCCTCCTGATCCTCATCCTCCTCCTGATCCTCATCCTCCTCCTGATCCTCATCCTCCTCCTGATCCTCATCCTCCTCCTGATCCTCATCCTCCTCCTGATCCTCATCCTCCTCCTGATCCTCATCCTCCTCCTGATCCTCATCCTCCTCCTGATCCTCATCCTCCTCCTGATCCTCATCCTCCTCCTGATCCTCATCCTCCTCCTGATCCTCATCCTCCTCCTGATCCTCATCCTCCTCCTGATCCTCATCCTCCTCCTGATCCTCATCCTCCTCCTGATCCTCATCCTCCTCCTGATCCTCATCCTCCTCCTGATCCTCATCCTCCTCCTGATCCTCATCCTCCTCCTGATCCTCATCCTCCTCCTGATCCTCATCCTCCTCCTGATCCTCATCCTCCTCCTGATCCTCATCCTCCTCCTGATCCTCATCCTCCTCCTGATCCTCATCCTCCTCCTGATCCTCATCCTCCTCCTGATCCTCATCCTCCTCCTGATCCTCATCCTCCTCCTGATCCTCATCCTCCTCCTGATCCTCATCCTCCTCCTGATCCTCATCCTCCTCCTGATCCTCATCCTCCTCCTGATCCTCATCCTCCTCCTGATCCTCATCCTCCTCCTGATCCTCATCCTCCTCCTGATCCTCATCCTCCTCCTGATCCTCATCCTCCTCCTGATCCTCATCCTCCTCCTGATCCTCATCCTCCTCCTGATCCTCATCCTCCTCCTGATCCTCATCCTCCTCCTGATCCTCATCCTCCTCCTGATCCTCATCCTCCTCCTGATCCTCATCCTCCTCCTGATCCTCATCCTCCTCCTGATCCTCATCCTCCTCCTGATCCTCATCCTCCTCCTGATCCTCATCCTCCTCCTGATCCTCATCCTCCTCCTGATCCTCATCCTCCTCCTGATCCTCATCCTCCTCCTCCTCCTCCTCCTCCTCATCCTCATCCTCATCCTATCCACATCCTCCTCCTCCTTCTCATTCTATCCTCCACCTAATCCTCATCCTCATCCTATCCTCCACCTAATCCTCATCCTCATCCTATCCTCCTCCTCATCCGCATCCTATCATCATCCTCAACCTCATTCTCATCCTATCCTCATCCTCATCCTTCTCCTCCTCCTCCTCCTTCCCATCCTATCCTCATCCTCATCCTATCCTCATCCTCATCCTATCCACGTCCTCATCCTCATCCTCATCCTACCCTCCTCTTCCTCCACATCCTCTTCCTCATCCTCATCCCCATCCTCATCCCATCCTCATCATCATACTCATCCTTCCCTCCTCTTCATCCTCATCCTCTTCCTCATCCTATCATCGTCCTCATCCTCATCCTATCCGCTTCCTTATCCTCATCCCCATCCACTTCCCCATCCTCATCCTATCCTAATCCTCATCATCATCATCATCATCATCCTCATCTTCGTCCTCACCCTCATCAATCCTCATCCTATCCTCCTCCTCATCCTCATCCTTATCCTCATCCTCATCCTCTTCCTGTCCTCGTCCTCATGCTATCCTCATCCTCATCCTCCTCCTATCCTCCTCCACAACCTCATCCTATCCTTATCCTCATCTTCCTCGTCCCCCTCCTTATCCTATACGCATCCTCATCCTATCCTCATCCCGATCCTATCCTCATCCTGATCCTATCCTCGTCCTCAACCTATCCTTATCCTCATGCCCATCCCCATCCTACCCTCCTCTTCATCCTCATCCTCTTCCTAATCCTATC
>NW_017727811.1:83392-83827 GCF_001865875.1 Lupinus angustifolius | reverse complement strand
TCCTCATCCTAATCCTCATCCCCATCCTCATCCTCATCCTATCCTCATCCTCTTCCTCATTCTATCCTCATCCTCATCCCATATTCGTCCTCATCCCATCTTCGTGCTCACCCTCATCCTATCCTCATCCTATCCTCCTCCTCATCCTCATCCTCATCCTCCTCCTCCAATTCCTCATCATGTCCTCGTCTTATCCTCGTCCTCATCCTATCCTCCTCCTCCTCCTCCTTCTCATCCTCATCCTCATCTAATCCTCCTCCTCATCCTCCTCCTCCTCCTTCTCATCATCATCATATCCTCATCCTCCTATCCTCATCCTACCCTCCTCTACATCCTCATCCTCTTCCTAATCCTATCTTCGTCCTCATCCTCTCCTCATCGTCATCCTCATCCACCTCGTCCTCCTCATCCTCATCCTCATCCTATCCTCCTCCT
>NW_017727811.1:82850-83292 GCF_001865875.1 Lupinus angustifolius | reverse complement strand
TATCCTCATCCTCATCCTATCCTCATCCTACTCCTCATCCTCATCCTCATCCTCATCCTCATCCTCATCCTAATCTTCATCCAATCCTCATCCTCCTTCTCCTATTCCTCATCCTCATTATATCCTCATCCTCATCCTATCCTCATCCTCCTCCTCCTCCTCTTCCTATCCTCCTCCTCATCCTGATCCTCATCTTATCCTCCTCCTCATCCTCATCCTATCACCATCTTCAACCTCATCCTCATCCTCATGTCCTCATCCTCATCCTCCTCCTCTTCCTCCTCCTCCGTCTCCTCATTCTATCTTCATCCTCATTATATCCTCATCCTCATCCTCATCCTACCCTCCTCTTCCTCTTCCTCATCCTATATTCGTCCTCATCCTCATCATATCCTCATCCTCATCCTATCCTCATCCTCATCCTCATCCTATCCTCCTCCTA
>NW_017727811.1:82414-82750 GCF_001865875.1 Lupinus angustifolius | reverse complement strand
CCACGTCCTCATCCTATCCTCATCCTCATCCTCATCCTCATCCTCATCCTACCCTCCTCTTCCTCCACATCCTCATCCTATCCTCTTCCTTATCCTCATCCCCATCCTCATCCTATCCTCATCCTCATACTCATTCTACCGTCCTCTTCATCCTCATCATCTTCGTTCTCATCCTCATCCTACCCTCTTCCTCATCCTCATCCTCTTCCTCATCCCATCTTCGTCCTCACCCTCATCCTCATCCTATCCTCCTCCTAATCCTATCCTCCTCCTCATGCTCATCCTCACCCTTGTCCTCACCCTCGTCCTCATGCTCATCCTCATGCTCTTCCTCAT
>NW_017727811.1:81050-81764 GCF_001865875.1 Lupinus angustifolius | reverse complement strand
CATCCTATCCGCAGCCTCATCCTCATCCCCATCCTCATCCTACCCTCCTCTTCATCCTCATCCTCTTCCTCTTCCTATCTTCGTCGTCATCCTCATCATATCCTCTTCCTCATCCTCGTCCCCATCCTCATCACCATCCTCATCCTATCCTAATCTTCATCCTCATCCTCATCTTCGTCCTCACCCTCATCCATCCTCATCCTACCTATCCTCCTCCTCCAGTTCCTAATCCTATCCTCATCCTCTTCCTATCCTCGTCCTCATCCTCATCCTCATGCTCTTCCTCATCCTCCTCCTCATCCTCATCTTCGTCCTCATACTCCTCCTCCTCCTCATCCTATCCTCCCCCTCGACCTCATCCTCATCCTCATCCTCATCCTATCCTCATCCTCATCCTCATCGTCATCCTCATCCGATCTTCATCCTCATCCTCTTTCACATCCCATCTTCATCATCACCCTCATCCTATCCTCCTCCTCATCCTCCTCATCCTCATCCTCATCCTCATCCTATCCTCATCCACAACCTCATCCTATCGTCATCCTCAACCTCATCCTATCCTCATCCTCCTCCTCCAATTCCTATTCCTATCCTCGTCCTCATCCTCATCCTCAACCTATCCTCATCCTCCTCCTCCTCTTCATCCTATTCTCCTCCTCGACCTCATCCTCATCCTCATCCTATCCTCATCCTCATCCTCCTTGTCCTCCTCCT
>NW_017727811.1:80070-80950 GCF_001865875.1 Lupinus angustifolius | reverse complement strand
CCTCGTCCTCATCCTCATCCTATCCTCATCCTCCTCCTACTCCTCATCCTCATCCTTATCCATCCCCATCCTCATCCTATCCTCATCCTATCCTCCTCCACAACCTCATCCTATCCTCATCTTCATCCTCTCCTCATCCTCATCCTCCTCGTCCTCCTCCTCATCCTATCCGCATCCTCATCCTGATCCTATCCTCTTTCTCATCCTATCCTCATCCTATCCTCATCCTCATCCCCATCCTCATCCTACCCTCCTCTTCATCCTCATCCTTATCCTCATCCTATCCTCTTCCTCATCCTCCTCCTCCAATTCCTCATCCTATCCTCATCCTCATCCTATCCTCGTCCTCAACCTATCCTCATCCTCGTCCTCATCCTATTCTCATCCTCATCCCTATCATCATCCTACCCTCCTCTTCATCCTCATCCTCTTCCTCATCCTATCTTCGTCCTCATCCTATCCTCATCTTGTCCTCTTGCTCATCCTCATCCTATCCTAATCCTCATCCTCAATGACATCTTCGTCCTCGCCCTCATCATATCCTCTTCCTCATCCTCATCCTCTTCCTCATCCTACCCTCCTCTTCAAACTCATCCTCTTCATCCTCATCCTATCCTGTTCCTCATCCTCATCCCCATCCTCATCCCGATCCTCTTCCTATCCTAATCCTCATCCTCATCCTCATCCTCATCCTCAACCTCATCCTCATCTTCGTCCTCATCCCTCATCCATCCCCATCCTCATCCATCCCCATCCTCATCCTGTCCTCCTCTTCATCCTCATCCTCCTCCTCATCCTCATCCTATCCTCGTCCTCATCATCATCCTCCTCCTCCAATTCCTCATCCTATCCTCATCCTCATCCTATCCTCGTCCTCATC
>NW_017727811.1:79543-79970 GCF_001865875.1 Lupinus angustifolius | reverse complement strand
TCCTCATCCACAACCTGATCCTATCGTCATCCTCATCCTCATCCTATCCTCATCCTCATCCTCCAATTCCTCATCCTATCCTCGTCCTCATCCTATCCTCATCCTCATCCTCAAGCTATCCTCATCCTATCCTCCTCATCCTCCTATCCTCGTCCTCATCATATCCTCATCCTCATCCTACCCTTCTCTTCATCCTCATCCTCTTCCTCAACCTATCTTTGTCCTCATCCTCATCCTTATCCTATCCTCGTTCTCGAATTCCTCATCCTCATCCTATCCTCGTCCTCATCCTCCTCCTCCAATTCCTCATCCTATCCTCATCCTCATCCTCATCCCCATCCTCATCCCCATCCTCATCCTATTCTAATCCTCATCCTCATCCTCATCCTCATCCTCATCCTCATCCTAATCCTCATCCTCATCCTCA
>NW_017727811.1:79227-79443 GCF_001865875.1 Lupinus angustifolius | reverse complement strand
ATCCTCATCCTCTTCCTCATCCTACCCTCCTCTTCATCCTCATCCTCTTCCTCATCCTATCTTCGTACTCATCCTCATCCTATCCTCTTCCTCATCCTCATCCTCTCCTGTTCCTCATCCTATCCTCTTCCTCATCCTCATCACCATCCTCATCCCGATCCTAATCCTCATCCTCCTCCTCATCTTCGTCCTCACCCTCATCCATCCTATCCTCAT
>NW_017727811.1:78057-79127 GCF_001865875.1 Lupinus angustifolius | reverse complement strand
CATCCTATCCTTATCCTCATTCTCGTCCTCATCCTATCCTCATCCTCGTCCTAATCCACATCCTATTCTCATCCTCATTATCGTCCTAATCCTATCCTCATCCTCATCCTCGTCCTCATCTTATCCTTATCCTCATTCTCGTCCTCATCCTCATCCTCATTCTCGTCCTATCCATTTCCTCATCCTCATCCTCTTCCTCATCCTATCCTCATCCTCATTCTCGTCCTCATCCTACCCTCTTCCTCGTCCTAATCCACATCGTATCCTCATCCTCATTCTCGTCCTCATCCTTTCCTCTTCCTCATCCTCATCCTCATCCTCCTCCTCATCCTATCCTCATTCTCGTCCTCCTACTATCCTCATCCTCATCCTCATCCTCATCCTGACATCATCCTCATCCTCCTCCTCATTCTCGTCCTCCTCTTATCCTCATCCTCTTCCTCATCATCTTGCTCATCCTCATCCTCATTTTATCCTCATCCTCATTCTCGTCCTCCTCTTATCCTCATCCTCGCCCTTATCGTCTTCCTCATCCTCATCCTCATATTCATCCTCATCCTCGTCCTTGATATGAACCAGCCTAGGCCAAGTTCTGAGTCATGTGGCAAGAGAGGTCAAGAGGGTCCTATGACTAGGGCCAAAGCCAAATCAAGACTCCTTAAGGTCACAAAGTACTCAATTGACCCTGGAGATTACATGGGGAAAGGGCATTTATGTCCTCAGATGTTATATGGTAGTTGTTTTATTTTATTGCTTGAATAAGTGGGATTAATTCTCATGGGTAATGTTAGGAGTATTTTTAAATTATTGTTAATTATTTTATTTTCATTAAATCATGTAATATGAGGGTTGGGAATGTATTTTATTTCCTTGTAACATGGTCCAATAGTGGCCAAGAAATTGAATACTAAGAAACCATGTAGGATCATTATAGTAATTAAACAAGGGGATATCAATGGCATGCCAAGTAATATATGGCGTGAAGATGAACTAAAAAGGAAGGTTTCCAATCAGCCTAGGAATAAATGGATCAAAGAATTCAAATTCAAGGTGAAGCTAAAGATATTTCA
>NW_017727811.1:77742-77957 GCF_001865875.1 Lupinus angustifolius | reverse complement strand
AAGGTGGCGGCCCTTGATTTTAAGGAGTATGCCATGGTGTGGTGGGATCAGTTTCAGAAAGATAGAAGGAGGGGTGGAGATGTAGCCATAGACACATGGGCTGAAATGAAAATGGTAATGAGGAAGAGGTTTTTACCTCGTTCTTTCCAAAGAGATGTGCACAACAAGCGACGAAGACTCACCCAAGGATCCCAAACCGTGGATGAATACTTCAA
>NW_017727811.1:76983-77642 GCF_001865875.1 Lupinus angustifolius | reverse complement strand
AATAAGCACATGGGTGGAAATATTCAAGGGAATTCAACCAACTTCAAATACCAAAATAACTAAGCCATTAAAACTCATTTAATTACATGTTTTTAATTAGGATTTCAAATTTCAAATTAGGACTAGTCAAATTTCCCTATTTATGTATTCCTTTTCAGCATGAATGAATTAAGTTGAATTTGAGATAAAAATCTAAGTGTTTAGTTGAGAATTTCTCCTACTCTTATCTTGGCCGTGGCCAACCATTGGACTTATCAAGAACATCAGTTCTTGTGGCGTTCTAAGACTCATCACCCTCTCGGTGTGGCGTCTACATTCTTATCAAGGAGTTATCCTTGTGGCGAATACCTTGTTCTTATCAAGCATCCTTGCTTGTGGCGGACTGCATTGGCTTATCAAGCATCCTTTTCTTGTGGATCTTCATCATCATTCTTTTTCCATTTCCCTAGTGTCTCACGCACAACACAAATCCCTTTTCAATTCTATACACATCAAACCGTGACCATACCTTACACAAATCATCTTTAACGTCATGAACTTCATACAATTTTGTCCATAAACATCCCAACCCTAAATCCTTCCCGAATATACACATACCTTCATCCAAATAGCCCCAAATACACCCAACAATTAACACAAACCTAGCCTAAAGGATTAAT
>NW_017727811.1:74979-76883 GCF_001865875.1 Lupinus angustifolius | reverse complement strand
AAAAGAACCATTAACATCAAAACCGAATTTGAGATTCCAAACTTAAAATTTTCATGCTAAAAACGATCCAAAATAAAGGCAGCCTCAAGAGGCTTCTATCAAGTGGTATTCAGAGCTAGTTTTGGCTTGAAAAATGTCTAGTCCAGAAAGGAGCCCCACAATTTCACCAAGGACAGCCTCCTTGACCGCAACATTCCAAAACATGATGAATGCCCAATTCCAAACACTTCAAAGACAATTGGAGGATTTGAGAATTCATTATGATAGGAGGTTTGATGAGAGACATGGTGACTCAAGTGGCCATGAAAGAAGGAGAAGAAGGAGACCTAGATGGGAGAGGCCGAGGGAAAAGAGACAACAGGACATGAGGCAAAGTGATAGGCACAACTCTTCAAGTGCCTATGATAGTGAGAGGAAGAGAAGGCATAGAGATCATACACATAATGATCAAAACCGTGGCCACACTAGTCCAAACCGTGAGCAAGGAAGGAACCTAGATGGAGTCAAGATCAAAGTCCCCAGCTTTGTGGGGATGAGTGATCCAAAGGCTTATCTTGAATGGGAATGAAAGATGGAACAAGTCTTTGATTGCCATCATTATTCGGAGGAAAAAAAGTGAAGACGGTGACCCTTGAATTTAAGGAGTATGCCATGGTATGGTGGGATCAGTTTCAGAAAGATAGAAGGAGGTGTGGAGATGTAGCCATAGACACATGGGCTGAAATGAAAATGGTAATGAGGAAGAGGTTTGTACCTCGTTCTTTCCAAAGAGATGTGCACAACAAGCTACAAAGACTCACCCAAGGATCCCAAACCGTGGATGAATACTTCAAGGCCATGGAGCTGGCCTTGCTAAGGTCCAACCTCAATGAGGACCGAGAGGCAATAATTGCTTGGTTCCTTCATGGGTTGAATCCAGAAATCCAAGATGTGGTGGAGTTGCAACCTTATGTGGAACTTGAGGATTTGGTACAAAAGGCCATGAAAGTGGAGCAACAAATCAAGAGGAAGAAGTCTAAGTATTCCTCTAGCACCTCAAAATTCCAATCTTGGAAGGATGAGACAAAGAAGGCTGGCTCTAAAGACAAGGAGGCCGTGGGCACACAAAAGCCAAACCAACCAGCCATGGAGACCAATACAAAAACTAGAAATGTGAAGTGTTTCAAGTGCATTGGCCATGGTCACATTGCCTCACAATGTCCTACAAAGAGGACAATGGTTATCACTAATGGTGTTGTTGAGTCCCAATCCGAATCATCTTGTGAGGAGGAGTTTGATGAGGATGCTTTCATGCCTGAAGGTGATATCTTAATGATTAGGAGGCTCTTGGGCAGCCAAGTCAAAAGGAATGAGGAGGGCCAAAGGTTCAACCTATTTCATTCAAGGTGTTTGATCCAAGGAAAGGTGTGCAACTTAATTATTGATGGAGGTAGTTGTGCCAATGTGGTTAGTCAAAGGTTAGTGTCAAAACTAAACCTTGAGACTAAACCACACCCCTCTCCTTACCGACTCCAATGGTTAAGTGAGATAGGGGAAATGGTGGTGGATAGGCAAGTCTTGGTTCCCTTCTCCATAGGGAAGTATGAGGATGAGGTCTTATGTGATGTGGCTCATATGGAGGCTAACCATATATTGGTTAGGAGACCATGGCAATTGGATAAGAAAACTAGCCATGATGGTTTTACCAACAAGATAACTTTCATGCACAAGGGCCACAAGGTGGTGTTAGCCCCTTTATCTCCAAAGCAAGTTAGTGCTGACCAAAAAATGCTAAGGGCAAACATAGAAGAGGAGAAAAAGGAGAGTGAAGCTGAATACAAAGTGGTGACCGAGCTTAAGCTTGAGATTATACATCCCCCTAAGGATGGAAATATTTTTTCTACACTTAGCCATTCTTTTCAAGA
>NW_017727811.1:73405-74879 GCF_001865875.1 Lupinus angustifolius | reverse complement strand
AACATCCCAGCCCTAAATCCTTCCCAAATATACACGTACCTTCCTCCAAATAGCCCCAAATATACCCAACAATTAACACAAACCCAGCCTAAAAGATTAAACCCAAACCCAAGCCAAACATTCCCAAAAAGTCCTCACATACAACCTAACCTAGACCCCGACACAACCCTATCCAAAAATAGCCAAAAAGAACCATTAACATCAAAACCGAATTTGAGATTCCAAACTCAAAATTTTCAAGCTAAAAACGATCCAAAATATAGGCAGCCCCCTAGAGGTTGTCATCACTCATCCTATCCTCGTCCTCATCCTATCCTCATCCACATCCACATCCTCATCCTAACCTCATCCTCCTCCTCCTCCTACTCCTCATCCTCATCCTCATCCTATCCTCATCCTCATCCTAGTCCTCATACTCATCCTCATACTCATCCTCCTCGTCCTCCTCCTCATCCTATCCTTATCCTCATCCTATCCCCATCCTCATCCCCACCTCATCCTACCCTCCTCTTCATCCTCATCCTCTTCCTCATCCTATCTTTGTCCTCATCCTCATCCTTTCCTCATCCGCATCCTCATCCTCATCCTACGCTCCTCATCATCCTCATCCTCTTCCTCATACTATCTTCGTCCGCATCCTCATCCTCATCCTATCCTCATCCTACCCACCTCTTCATCATCACCCTCTCCCTGATCCTATCCTCATCCTCATCCTACCCACCTCTTCATCATCACCCTCTCCCTCATCCTATTCTCATCCTCATCCTCATCCTCCACCTCCTCCTCATCCTCTTCCTCATCCTATCCTCCTCCTCATCCTCATCTCATCCTCATCCCCATCCCCATGCTCATCCTCATCCGCATCCTCTTCCTTTTCCTCATCCTCATCCTCATCTCCATCCTCAGCCTCATCCCCATCCTCATCCTCATCCTCATCCCCATCCTCATCCTCATCCTCATCCTCATCCTCATCCTCATCCTCATCCTCATCCTAATCCTCATCTTCGTCCTCACCCTCATCCATCCTCATCCTCATCCTATCCTCCTCCTCATCCGCATCCGCAACCTCATCCTATCCTCATCCTATCCTCCTCCTCCTCATCATCATCATCCTATCCTCATCCTCATCCTATCTTCGTCCTCATCCTCTTTCTACTCCCATCTTCGTCCTCACCCTCCTCCTATCCTCCGCCTCATCATCCTCCTCCAATTCCTCATCCTATCCTCATCCTATCCTTGTCTGCATCCTATCCTCATCCTGATGAGAACCTCTTTAGGAGATCCTTTTCTTCAACAATCTATCTTGTTTGGTGCAATGAACCCACGGTTTGAGTGGTTCTTTTGATGGTGAATGTTTAGGCAGATTTGAAATGTATTGGATATAAGAAGATGGTTAAGATAGAAGGGTGATGGCGCCACAAGAAAGATGTTGATAAGCCGGGTGCTATTCGCCACAAGAACGTGGTTCTTGATA
>NW_017727811.1:72739-73305 GCF_001865875.1 Lupinus angustifolius | reverse complement strand
AGGATTAGGACGGGTATAGGATGAGGAGTAGAATGGTGATGAGGATAGAATGAGGATGAGGATGAGATTGAGGATAGGAGGAGGATGNGAGGATGACGATAGGATGAGGACAGGAAGAGGATGAGGATGAGGTTAGGATGAGGATGAGGATGAGGATTAGATTGAGGATAGGAGGAGGATGAGAATGAGGATAGAATGAAGAGGAGGATGAGGATGAGGATGAGGAAGTGGAAAGGATGAGGACGAGAATGAGGATAGGATGTGGATGAGGAGGATAGGATGAGGACGAGAATGAGGATAGGATGAGGATGTGTAAGAAGACGACGATGAGGATAAGGATAGGATGAGGAAGACGATGAGGATGAGGATAGGATGAGGACGAGAATGAGGATGAGGATGAGGACGAGGAAGAGGATGAGGAAGAGGATAGGAGGAGGATAGGATGAGGATGATGATGAGAATAGCATTATGACGAGAATGAGGATGAGGATAGGATGGGGATGAGGACGATGATGAGGATAGGGTGAGGACGAGGATCAGGAAGTGGATGAGGAGAGGAAGAGGGT
>NW_017727811.1:71938-72639 GCF_001865875.1 Lupinus angustifolius | reverse complement strand
AGGATGAGTATGAGGATGAGGATAAGGACGAGGATGACTATAGGATGCGAATGAGAACGAGGATGAGGATACGAGGAGGATGAGGATAGGAAGAGGATGAAGATAGGATGAGGATAAGAATGATGATGATGACGAGGATGAGGATAGGATAGGATGAGGAGGATGAGGATAGGATAGGATAAGAATGATGATGATGAGGATGAGAATGAGAATGCGGAAGAGGATGAGGATGGGGATGAGGATAGGAGGAGGATGAGGATAGGATGAGGACGAGGATGAGGAAGAGGATAGGATGAGGATGAGGATAGGATAAGGATGATGATGAGGATAAGGAGGAGGATAGGATGAGGACGAGAATGAGATTGAGGATACGATGCGGACGAGAATGAGAATGAGGATAGGATGAGGACGAGGATAGGATGAGGATAGGATGAGGAGGAGGAGGAGGATGAGGATTAGGATGTGGAAGAGGATAGGATGAGGAGGAGTATGAGAGTGAGGACATGATGAAGATGAGGATGACGATAGGATGAGGACAGGAAGAGGATGAGGATGAGGTTAGGATGAGGATGAGGATGAGGATANNNNTAGTCTTCATGGTAATTCGGCTCCCTTGAAGTCTTTATGATTCCATGTATATGGCACGTCTCACTTGAATGAATGTGGGCGGCACATTAATGAGTTTGAAGCATTCATGAGTA
>NW_017727811.1:71260-71838 GCF_001865875.1 Lupinus angustifolius | reverse complement strand
TGTTGGAATTAAAGTTGGACGGCACAATTAAGGAGGCACAACTCTTCATGATTTGAATTCATGCTTGGATTCAATTTGGACGGCAACATTCAATTTGATGGCACAATTGGATGGCATAATTAACGTGGACGGCCACTTTACAATCTTGATGAATGCTTGCACGAAATTGTCCAAGTTATTTGACCATATTGAATGCCTTTCAAGGAATGCATTTATTCTGAAATTTAAGAAAAACAAACAAATTAAATTCTGAAGGAAAACATTTTTAGGACAACATAAATGCTTTAAAGGAACAACTTAAGGACACAATAAATGTGTCCTAGCCATGTTTTAAAAACATGGCCGTGCCTTATTAAAAGGGTGGGACTTATGCCCCCACATTGGCCAACTTGTAAAGTGATGTAATAAAAGAGGTGACTCCCTTGGTTTGAGCTTAGGGGAATTCCCTTGTTGCCTTGAAAGTGCATTGTGTCCACGTTTGGACCTTGCCCTTGTCATGGGCCCCCCTTTGCTACTTAATTTCTCATCATCCTCCTTAGGCTCATTCGGGCTCACATCACATCCTCATCCTATCCTCC
>NW_017727811.1:70693-71160 GCF_001865875.1 Lupinus angustifolius | reverse complement strand
ATCTTTGTCCTCATCCTCATTCTATCCCCATTCTATCCTCATCCTCATCTTATCCTCCTCCGATTCTTCATCCTATCCTCATCCTCCTCCTCCTCCTCCNGGAGTAGAATGAGGATAGGATGAGGAGGAGGATGAGGGTAGGATGAGGACGGGAATGAGGAGTAGGATAGGATGAAGACGAGGATGAGAATGAGTAGAGGATGAGGACGAGAATGAGGATGAGGATAGGTTGAGGAGGAGGATGACGATGAGAAGAGGATGAGGATGAGGATGAGGATGAGGATAGAGTGAGAATGAGGATGAGGATAGGATGAGGACGAATATGAGGAGGAGGATAGGATGAGGAGGAAGATGAGGATGAGGATAGGATGAGGACGTGAAAGAGGAGGAGGATGAGGAAGAGGATGAGGATGAGGATGAGGAAGAGGATGAGGTTAGGATGAGGATGAGGATAGGATTAAGACGAG
>NW_017727811.1:70299-70593 GCF_001865875.1 Lupinus angustifolius | reverse complement strand
GGATAGGATGAGGACGAGAATGAGGATCAGGATAGGATGTGGAAGAGGATGAGGAGAGGATGAGGATGAGAATAGGTTGAGGATGATGATGAGGATAGGATGTGGATGAGGATGAGGTTGAGGATGACGATAGGATGAGGATGAAGATGAGGATGAGGATAAGGATGAGGATGAGTATAAGGATGAGGATAGGAGGAGGATGAGGATAGGAAGAGGATGAACATAGGACGAGAATGAGAATGACGATAGGATGAGGATTAGGAAGAGTATAGGATGACGACGAGAATGAGAATG
>NW_017727811.1:69973-70199 GCF_001865875.1 Lupinus angustifolius | reverse complement strand
GAGGATGAGGATAGGATGAGGACGAGAATGAGGATGAGGAGGAGGATGAGGATGAGGATAGGATGAGGATGTGAATGAGGATGACGATGACGAAGAAGATGAGGATGAGGATGAGGAAGAGGATGGGGTTAAGATGAGGATGAGGATAGGATTAAGACGAGAATGACGATGAGGATAGAATGTGGATTAGGACGAGGATGAGGATAGGATGAGGATGAGAATGTGG
>NW_017727811.1:69638-69873 GCF_001865875.1 Lupinus angustifolius | reverse complement strand
TGAGGATGAGGATAGGTTAAGGATGAGGATGAGGATGAGGATAGGTTAAGGATGAGGATGAGGAATAGGAAGAGGATGAGGATAAGGAGGAAGATAGGATGAGGATGAGAATGAGAATTAGGATAGGATGAGGATGACGACAAGGATAGTATGAGGAGGAGGATGAGGATAAGGAGGAAGATAGAAAGAGGATGAGGATAGGATGAGGATGAGGATAGTATGAGGAGGAGGATGA
>NW_017727811.1:64128-69538 GCF_001865875.1 Lupinus angustifolius | reverse complement strand
AGGATGAGGATGAGGATAGGAAGAGGAAGAGGATGGGGATAAGGAAGAGGATGGGGATTAGGATGAGGATCAGGATGAGGATGAGGTTAGGATGAGGATGAGCACGAGGATAGGAAGAGGAAGAGGATGGGGATAAGGAAGAGGATGGGGATAAGGAAGAGGATGGGGATAAGGAAGAGGATGGGGATAAGGAAGAGGATGGGGATAAGGAAGAGGATGGGGATAAGGAAGAGGATGGGGATAAGGAAGAGGATGGGGATAAGGAAGAGGATGGGGATAAGGAAGAGGATGGGGATAAGGAAGAGGATGGGGATAAGGAAGAGGATGGGGATAAGGAAGAGGATGGGGATAAGGAAGAGGATGGGGATAAGGAAGAGGATGGGGATAAGGAAGAGGATGGGGATAAGGAAGAGGATGGGGATAAGGAAGAGGATGGGGATAAGGAAGAGGATGGGGATAAGGAAGAGGATGGGGATAAGGAAGAGGATGGGGATAAGGAAGAGGATGGGGATAAGGAAGAGGATGGGGATAAGGAAGAGGATGGGGATAAGGAAGAGGATGGGGATAAGGAAGAGGATGGGGATAAGGAAGAGGATGGGGATAAGGAAGAGGATGGGGATAAGGAAGAGGATGGGGATAAGGAAGAGGATGGGGATAAGGAAGAGGATGGGGATAAGGAAGAGGATGGGGATAAGGAAGAGGATGGGGATAAGGAAGAGGATGGGGATAAGGAAGAGGATGGGGATAAGGAAGAGGATGGGGATAAGGAAGAGGATGGGGATAAGGAAGAGGATGGGGATAAGGAAGAGGATGGGGATAAGGAAGAGGATGGGGATAAGGAAGAGGATGGGGATAAGGAAGAGGATGGGGATAAGGAAGAGGATGGGGATAAGGAAGAGGATGGGGATAAGGAAGAGGATGGGGATAAGGAAGAGGATGGGGATAAGGAAGAGGATGGGGATAAGGAAGAGGATGGGGATAAGGAAGAGGATGGGGATAAGGAAGAGGATGGGGATAAGGAAGAGGATGGGGATAAGGAAGAGGATGGGGATAAGGAAGAGGATGGGGATAAGGAAGAGGATGGGGATAAGGAAGAGGATGGGGATAAGGAAGAGGATGGGGATAAGGAAGAGGATGGGGATAAGGAAGAGGATGGGGATAAGGAAGAGGATGGGGATAAGGAAGAGGATGGGGATAAGGAAGAGGATGGGGATAAGGAAGAGGATGGGGATAAGGAAGAGGATGGGGATAAGGAAGAGGATGGGGATAAGGAAGAGGATGGGGATAAGGAAGAGGATGGGGATAAGGAAGAGGATGGGGATAAGGAAGAGGATGGGGATAAGGAAGAGGATGGGGATAAGGAAGAGGATGGGGATAAGGAAGAGGATGGGGATAAGGAAGAGGATGGGGATAAGGAAGAGGATGGGGATAAGGAAGAGGATGGGGATAAGGAAGAGGATGGGGATAAGGAAGAGGATGGGGATAAGGAAGAGGATGGGGATAAGGAAGAGGATGGGGATAAGGAAGAGGATGGGGATAAGGAAGAGGATGGGGATAAGGAAGAGGATGGGGATAAGGAAGAGGATGGGGATAAGGAAGAGGATGGGGATAAGGAAGAGGATGGGGATAAGGAAGAGGATGGGGATAAGGAAGAGGATGGGGATAAGGAAGAGGATGGGGATAAGGAAGAGGATGGGGATAAGGAAGAGGATGGGGATAAGGAAGAGGATGGGGATAAGGAAGAGGATGGGGATAAGGAAGAGGATGGGGATAAGGAAGAGGATGGGGATAAGGAAGAGGATGGGGATAAGGAAGAGGATGGGGATAAGGAAGAGGATGGGGATAAGGAAGAGGATGGGGATAAGGAAGAGGATGGGGATAAGGAAGAGGATGGGGATAAGGAAGAGGATGGGGATAAGGAAGAGGATGGGGATAAGGAAGAGGATGGGGATAAGGAAGAGGATGGGGATAAGGAAGAGGATGGGGATAAGGAAGAGGATGGGGATAAGGAAGAGGATGGGGATAAGGAAGAGGATGGGGATAAGGAAGAGGATGGGGATAAGGAAGAGGATGGGGATAAGGAAGAGGATGGGGATAAGGAAGAGGATGGGGATAAGGAAGAGGATGGGGATAAGGAAGAGGATGGGGATAAGGAAGAGGATGGGGATAAGGAAGAGGATGGGGATAAGGAAGAGGATGGGGATAAGGAAGAGGATGGGGATAAGGAAGAGGATGGGGATAAGGAAGAGGATGGGGATAAGGAAGAGGATGGGGATAAGGAAGAGGATGGGGATAAGGAAGAGGATGGGGATAAGGAAGAGGATGGGGATAAGGAAGAGGATGGGGATAAGGAAGAGGATGGGGATAAGGAAGAGGATGGGGATAAGGAAGAGGATGGGGATAAGGAAGAGGATGGGGATAAGGAAGAGGATGGGGATAAGGAAGAGGATGGGGATAAGGAAGAGGATGGGGATAAGGAAGAGGATGGGGATAAGGAAGAGGATGGGGATAAGGAAGAGGATGGGGATAAGGAAGAGGATGGGGATAAGGAAGAGGATGGGGATAAGGAAGAGGATGGGGATAAGGAAGAGGATGGGGATAAGGAAGAGGATGGGGATAAGGAAGAGGATGGGGATAAGGAAGAGGATGGGGATAAGGAAGAGGATGGGGATAAGGAAGAGGATGGGGATAAGGAAGAGGATGGGGATAAGGAAGAGGATGGGGATAAGGAAGAGGATGGGGATAAGGAAGAGGATGGGGATAAGGAAGAGGATGGGGATAAGGAAGAGGATGGGGATAAGGAAGAGGATGGGGATAAGGAAGAGGATGGGGATAAGGAAGAGGATGGGGATAAGGAAGAGGATGGGGATAAGGAAGAGGATGGGGATAAGGAAGAGGATGGGGATAAGGAAGAGGATGGGGATAAGGAAGAGGATGGGGATAAGGAAGAGGATGGGGATAAGGAAGAGGATGGGGATAAGGAAGAGGATGGGGATAAGGAAGAGGATGGGGATAAGGAAGAGGATGGGGATAAGGAAGAGGATGGGGATAAGGAAGAGGATGGGGATAAGGAAGAGGATGGGGATAAGGAAGAGGATGGGGATAAGGAAGAGGATGGGGATAAGGAAGAGGATGGGGATAAGGAAGAGGATGGGGATAAGGAAGAGGATGGGGATAAGGAAGAGGATGGGGATAAGGAAGAGGATGGGGATAAGGAAGAGGATGGGGATAAGGAAGAGGATGGGGATAAGGAAGAGGATGGGGATAAGGAAGAGGATGGGGATAAGGAAGAGGATGGGGATAAGGAAGAGGATGGGGATAAGGAAGAGGATGGGGATAAGGAAGAGGATGGGGATAAGGAAGAGGATGGGGATAAGGAAGAGGATGGGGATAAGGAAGAGGATGGGGATAAGGAAGAGGATGGGGATAAGGAAGAGGATGGGGATAAGGAAGAGGATGGGGATAAGGAAGAGGATGGGGATAAGGAAGAGGATGGGGATAAGGAAGAGGATGGGGATAAGGAAGAGGATGGGGATAAGGAAGAGGATGGGGATAAGGAAGAGGATGGGGATAAGGAAGAGGATGGGGATAAGGAAGAGGATGGGGATAAGGAAGAGGATGGGGATAAGGAAGAGGATGGGGATAAGGAAGAGGATGGGGATAAGGAAGAGGATGGGGATAAGGAAGAGGATGGGGATAAGGAAGAGGATGGGGATAAGGAAGAGGATGGGGATAAGGAAGAGGATGGGGATAAGGAAGAGGATGGGGATAAGGAAGAGGATGGGGATAAGGAAGAGGATGGGGATAAGGAAGAGGATGGGGATAAGGAAGAGGATGGGGATAAGGAAGAGGATGGGGATAAGGAAGAGGATGGGGATAAGGAAGAGGATGGGGATAAGGAAGAGGATGGGGATTAGGATGAGGATGAGGATGATGATGAGGATAGGATAAGGATGAGGATGAATATAAGTGATGCGAACCTCCAAGGGTGGTTTGCTTTCTTTGCCGATCGTTCTTGCCTGAAACTTAATTGGACTCGCGGAATAGGATTTTTATTAATGTCAACGTTTTTGTGTATGAAAATTGGATGAAATGTATATGGAATAAGTGTATTGTATATAGGCACGATTTTGTATTTATTTGTTTTTGTATTTTTATTTTTTGTGTTTGGATAAAAGAAAATGGATATGAATGAAGGGTGGAGGCGCCACAAGCTGGATGCTTGTTAAGCCTAAGGAATTTCGCCACAAGGAAAGGAACCTTGATAAGAAAAAGTGGCCTTGGTTCAACCAAGAAACTAGGAGAAATCTCAACTAGCAATGGAAAATTATCCAACTAAAATCTGAATTGTTTTATTCAATATGCAATTTGGTTACAAATAGGGAAAAGAACTCAGCGATGCCCCAATTCCCACGTGAATGAAAGAGTAAAGTATATTGATAGACTTTCCTAATTCGTATTCCCATATGCTACCCCAATTCCCACGTGAATAAAAGAGTAAAACACATTGATAGACTTTCCTAATTCATATTCCCATATGATTTTTGTGTTTAAGGCAAGATTTTGAATGTTGAGTGAATCCTCCTTGGCTATCACGTCCCTATTCAGGTTTGTAGGCTGAATACATTCCTTTGGTACAATTAAGGAAAGAATCCATTGCCTTGAATGATTTCCAAACGTGTTGCTCTCATTAAGGAAAGGAGTTATGCTTGAGTATCCCCTTGATTTGCACGCCCAACACATGCCTTATTCAATTAAGGAAGGTGTTTATTCTTGAATCTGAAATTGATCCAGAAGGCAAGATTTTGCATGTCGAATTCTCCTCCTTCTTGATTTTTCACGCCAATTCCCATTAAGGAATGAATTTGTATTGATCCCTTGTTTGAATTCCACATGCCTAATTGATTTAGGGAACAAATCTTCATGGGCTTGAGTTCACACGTCCAAGCCTCAATAAGGAAAGATTTTATGACCTTTTATTCCCTTGATGCCTCTCCAAACGAATTGAACTCAATATGGTAAGGTTTTGAAATTGTCCTCCATTGAATTCACACGTCCAAGCTAAATAAGGAAGGCATTAATATGCTTCCTTCCTTGGTCTTCACGCCCTTCTCCAAGAAGGAAAGTTTGTACCAGATTACATAATTATTTGCTATCCAAAATATAAAGATAATGTTGGCCACATTAAGCCAAAATACAACCCAAAAGGAAAGTCTTAATTTGTTCTTAACATAAGGAAAGAAAATAAATCCTAAGCTATATGTGGGCAAGATGATCCCACTTTATTAAATGGAACTTCCACATGCCTCATTCAACCCCTCCTTGGCCGTGGCCAACTTGGGCTTCTTCCTCAAGGATTATGCAATGAATGGGCTTGGTCTCTTTGCTGGGCTTTGTTGCTTTAGTCACT
>NW_017727811.1:60584-64028 GCF_001865875.1 Lupinus angustifolius | reverse complement strand
GAGGATGGGGATGAGGATGAGAATAGGATGAGGATGAGAATGTGGATGAGGATAAGGATAAGATGAGGAGGACGATGAGGATGAGGAAGAGGATGAGGATGATGATAGGATGAAGAGGAGGATGAGAATGAGGAAGAGGATGAAGATAAGGATGAGGACGAGGTCAGGATGAGGATGAGGATAGGAGGAGGATGAGATTGAGGATAGGATTAAGAGGAGGATGAGGAGGAGGATAGGATGAGGAGGAGGAGGATGAGGATGAGGACGAGGATGAGGATAAGAGGAGGACGGAGGATGTGGATAGGATGAGGATGAGAATGAGAATGTGGAAGAGGATGAGGATAAGGATAGGATGAGGAGGAGGAGGATGAGGATGAGGACGAGGATGAGGATAAGAGGAGGACGGAGGATGTGGATAGGATGAGGATGAGAATGAGAATGTGGAAGAGGATGAGGATAAGGATAGGATGAGGAGGAGGAGGATGAGGATGAGGACGAGGATGAGGATAAGAGGAGGACGGAGGATGTGGATAGGATGAGGATGAGAATGAGAATGTGGAAGAGGATGAGGATAAGGATAGGATGAGGAGGAGGAGGATGAGGATGAGGACGAGGATGAGGATAAGAGGAGGACGGAGGATGTGGATAGGATGAGGATGAGAATGAGAATGTGGAAGAGGATGAGGATAAGGATAGGATGAGGAGGAGGAGGATGAGGATGAGGACGAGGATGAGGATAAGAGGAGGACGGAGGATGTGGATAGGATGAGGATGAGAATGAGAATGTGGAAGAGGATGAGGATAAGGATAGGATGAGGAGGAGGAGGATGAGGATGAGGACGAGGATGAGGATAAGAGGAGGACGGAGGATGTGGATAGGATGAGGATGAGAATGAGAATGTGGAAGAGGATGAGGATAAGGATAGGATGAGGAGGAGGAGGATGAGGATGAGGACGAGGATGAGGATAAGAGGAGGACGGAGGATGTGGATAGGATGAGGATGAGAATGAGAATGTGGAAGAGGATGAGGATAAGGATAGGATGAGGAGGAGGAGGATGAGGATGAGGACGAGGATGAGGATAAGAGGAGGACGGAGGATGTGGATAGGATGAGGATGAGAATGAGAATGTGGAAGAGGATGAGGATAAGGATAGGATGAGGAGGAGGAGGATGAGGATGAGGACGAGGATGAGGATAAGAGGAGGACGGAGGATGTGGATAGGATGAGGATGAGAATGAGAATGTGGAAGAGGATGAGGATAAGGATAGGATGAGGAGGAGGAGGATGAGGATGAGGACGAGGATGAGGATAAGAGGAGGACGGAGGATGTGGATAGGATGAGGATGAGAATGAGAATGTGGAAGAGGATGAGGATAAGGATAGGATGAGGAGGAGGAGGATGAGGATGAGGACGAGGATGAGGATAAGAGGAGGACGGAGGATGTGGATAGGATGAGGATGAGAATGAGAATGTGGAAGAGGATGAGGATAAGGATAGGATGAGGAGGAGGAGGATGAGGATGAGGACGAGGATGAGGATAAGAGGAGGACGGAGGATGTGGATAGGATGAGGATGAGAATGAGAATGTGGAAGAGGATGAGGATAAGGATAGGATGAGGAGGAGGAGGATGAGGATGAGGACGAGGATGAGGATAAGAGGAGGACGGAGGATGTGGATAGGATGAGGATGAGAATGAGAATGTGGAAGAGGATGAGGATAAGGATAGGATGAGGAGGAGGAGGATGAGGATGAGGACGAGGATGAGGATAAGAGGAGGACGGAGGATGTGGATAGGATGAGGATGAGAATGAGAATGTGGAAGAGGATGAGGATAAGGATAGGATGAGGAGGAGGAGGATGAGGATGAGGACGAGGATGAGGATAAGAGGAGGACGGAGGATGTGGATAGGATGAGGATGAGAATGAGAATGTGGAAGAGGATGAGGATAAGGATAGGATGAGGAGGAGGAGGATGAGGATGAGGACGAGGATGAGGATAAGAGGAGGACGGAGGATGTGGATAGGATGAGGATGAGAATGAGAATGTGGAAGAGGATGAGGATAAGGATAGGATGAGGAGGAGGAGGATGAGGATGAGGACGAGGATGAGGATAAGAGGAGGACGGAGGATGTGGATAGGATGAGGATGAGAATGAGAATGTGGAAGAGGATGAGGATAAGGATAGGATGAGGAGGAGGAGGATGAGGATGAGGACGAGGATGAGGATAAGAGGAGGACGGAGGATGTGGATAGGATGAGGATGAGAATGAGAATGTGGAAGAGGATGAGGATAAGGATAGGATGAGGAGGAGGAGGATGAGGATGAGGACGAGGATGAGGATAAGAGGAGGACGGAGGATGTGGATAGGATGAGGATGAGAATGAGAATGTGGAAGAGGATGAGGATAAGGATAGGATGAGGAGGAGGAGGATGAGGATGAGGACGAGGATGAGGATAAGAGGAGGACGGAGGATGTGGATAGGATGAGGATGAGAATGAGAATGTGGAAGAGGATGAGGATAAGGATAGGATGAGGAGGAGGAGGATGAGGATGAGGACGAGGATGAGGATAAGAGGAGGACGGAGGATGTGGATAGGATGAGGATGAGAATGAGAATGTGGAAGAGGATGAGGATAAGGATAGGATGAGGAGGAGGAGGATGAGGATGAGGACGAGGATGAGGATAAGAGGAGGACGGAGGATGTGGATAGGATGAGGATGAGAATGAGAATGTGGAAGAGGATGAGGATAAGGATAGGATGAGGAGGAGGAGGATGAGGATGAGGACGAGGATGAGGATAAGAGGAGGACGGAGGATGTGGATAGGATGAGGATGAGAATGAGAATGTGGAAGAGGATGAGGATAAGGATAGGATGAGGAGGAGGAGGATGAGGATGAGGACGAGGATGAGGATAAGAGGAGGACGGAGGATGTGGATAGGATGAGGATGAGAATGAGAATGTGGAAGAGGATGAGGATAAGGATAGGATGAGGAGGAGGAGGATGAGGATGAGGACGAGGATGAGGATAAGAGGAGGACGGAGGATGTGGATAGGATGAGGATGAGAATGAGAATGTGGAAGAGGATGAGGATAAGGATAGGATGAGGAGGAGGAGGATGAGGATGAGGACGAGGATGAGGATAAGAGGAGGACGGAGGATGTGGATAGGATGAGGATGAGAATGAGAATGTGGAAGAGGATGAGGATAAGGATAGGATGAGGAGGAGGAGGATGAGGATGAGGATGAGGATGAGGACGATGATGTGGACGAGGATGAGGATAAGAAGAGGAGGACGAGCATGAGGAAGAGGATCGGGTCAGGATGAGGATTAGCATGAGGATGAGGACGAGGATGAGGATAAGAGGAGGACGAGAATTAGGATGAGGATGAGGATGATGATAGGATGAGGATGAGTATGAGGATGACGATGAG
>NW_017727811.1:57492-60484 GCF_001865875.1 Lupinus angustifolius | reverse complement strand
TAGGATGAGGATGAGAATAGGATGAGGAAGAGGAAGTGGGTTAGGATGAGGATGAGGATGAGGAGGAGGATGAGGATGAGGATGAGGATGAGGATGAGGACGAGGATGACGATGAGGATTAGGATTAGGATTAGGATTTGGATTAGGGTTAGGATTTGGATGAGGATGAGGATGAGCATGAGGATCAGGAGGAGAATGGGGATGAGTATTAGGATTAGGATTTGGATAAGGATGACGTTGAGGATGAGGATGAGGATGAGGATGAGGATGAGGTTGAGGATGAGGATGAGCATGAGGATGAGGATGAGGATGAGGATGAGGATGAGGATGAGGAGGAGGATGAGGATGAGGATGAGGATGAGGATGAGGACGAGGTTGAGGATGAAGATGAGGATTAGGATTTGGATGAGGATGAAGATCAGGATTAGGATTAGAATTAGGAATATGATTAGGATTAGGATGAGGATGAGGATGAGGATGAGGATGAGGATTAGGATTTGCATTAGAATTAGGAGTCGGATGACGATGAGGATTAGGATAAGGATTATGATAAGGATAAGGATTAGGATTAGATTTAGGATGAGGTGTAGGATATGGATTAGGATGAGGATGAGGATGAGGATGAGGATGAGGATTAGGGTTAGGATGAGGATTAGGTTGAGCATGAGGAGGAGGAGGAGGATGAGGATGAGGATGAGGACGAGGAAAAGGATGACGATGAGAATTAAGATTAGGATTAGGATTAGGGATAGGATTTGGATGAGGATGAGGATGAGCATGAGGAGGAGGAGGAGCATGAGGATGAGTATTAGGATTAGGATTAGGGTTAGGATTAGGATTTTGGATACGGATGAGGATGAGGTTGAGGATGAGGATTAGGATTTGGATGAGGATGAGCGTGAGGATGAGGATGAGGATGAGGATAAGGAGGAGGAGGAGGATGAGGATGAGGATGAGCATGAGGATGAAGATGAGAATAAGGATGAGGATGAGGAGGAGGATGAGGATGAAGATGAGGATGAGGACGAGGATGAGGAAGAGTATTAGGGTTAGGATGAGGATTAGGGCTAGGATGAGGATTAGGATTAGGATTAGGATTATGATTATGCTTATGGTTAGGATGAGGTTGAGGTTGAGGATGAGGATGAGGATTAGGATAAGGATCAGGATGATGATGTGGTTGAGGTTGAAAATGAGGATCAGGATGATGATATGGATGAGGATGAGGATGTGGATGAGGATGAGCATGAGGATGAGGAGGAGGATGAGGATGATCATGAGGATTAGGATTAGGAATATGATAAGGATTGGGATGAGGATGAGGATGAGGATGAGGATGAGGATGAGCATTAGGATGAGGATGAGCATGAGGATGAGGATGAGGACTAGGACGAGGACGAGGATAAGGATGAGGATGAGGCTTGGGATTAGGATTAGGAATAGGATTAGGATGGGGATGGGGTTGGGGATGGGGATGGGGTTGCGGATGAGGATGAGGATGAGGATGAGGATGAGGATGAGGATGAGGATGAGGATGAGGATGAGGATGAGGATAAGGATTAGGATTTGCATTAGAATTAGGATTAGGATGACGATGAGGATTAGGATTAGATTTAGGATTAGGTGTAGGATATGGATGAGGATGAGGATGAGGATGAGGAAGAGGATTAGGGTTAGGACGAGGATTAGGATGAGGATGAGGATGAGGATGAGGATAAGGAGGAAGATGAGGATGAGGATGAGGATGAGGATTAGGATTAGGATTAGGGTTAGGATTTGGATGAGCATGAGGATGAGCATGAGGATTAGGAGGAGCATGACGATGAGTATTAGGATTAGGATTAGGATTTGGATAAGGATGAGGATGAGGATGAGGACGAGGATGAGGATGAGGATGAGGATGAGGATGAGGATGAGCATGAGGAGGAGGGTGAGGATGAGGATGAGGATGGGGATTAGGATTAGGATTACGATTACGATGAGGATGAGGATGAGGATCATAATCACGATCAAGAGGAGGATGAGGATCAGGATGATGATGTGGATGAGGTTGAGAATGAGGATCCGGATGATGATGTGGAAGAGGATGAGGATGAGGATGAGGATGAGCATGAGGATGAGGAGGAGGATGAGGATGAGTATGAGGATTAGGATTAGGATTAGGATTAGGCTAAGGATTAGGGTCCGGATTTGGGTTAGGATTAGGACGAGGATGAGCATGAGGACGAAGACTAGGATGAAGATAAGGATGAGGATTAGGATTAGGATTAGGATTAGGAATAGATTTAGGATGGGGATGGGGTTGGGGATGAGGATAAGGATGAGGACGAGGATAAGGACGAGGATGAGGATGAGGATGAGGATGAGGATGAGGATGAGGATGAGGATGAGGATGAGGATGAGGATGGGGATGAGGATGAGGATGAGGGTGAGGATGAGGATTAGGATTTGGATGAGGATGACCATGAGGATGAGGATGAGGATGAGGAGGAGGATGAGAATCAGGATAAGAATTAGGATTTGCATTAGTATTAGAAGTAGGATGACGATGAGGATTAGGATTCGAATTATGATAAGGATAAGGATTAGGATTAGATTTCGGATTAGGTGTAGGATATGGATTAGGTTGAGGATGAGGATGAGGATCAGGATGAGGATGAGGAAGAGGATTAGGATTAGGGTGAGGTTTAGGATGAAGATGAGGAGGAGGATGAGGACGAGGATGACGATGAGGATTAGGATTTGGATTAGGATTAGAGTTAGGATTTGGATGAGGATGAGGATGAGCATGAGGATGAGGAGGAACATGAGGATGAGTATTAGGATTAAGATTAGGGTTAGGATTAGGATTAGGATAAGGATGAGGATGAGGATGAGGACGTAGATAGGATGAGGATGAAAACGTGGATAGGATGAGGATAGGATAAGGATGAGGATGGGTAAGGATGAGGATAGGATGAGGATGAGGATGAGGATAGGATGAGGATGAGGA